>NC_069505.1:248400063-248700063 GCF_027579735.1 Bombina bombina | reverse complement strand
TACAGACTGATAACAGATAGACAGACAGACAGATAGATAAATAGATGGAGAGAAAGATAGACAGACAGGCTTAAATTAATCTCTTGACATACTGGCTCCATTTTTACCTTGAATCTAATCTCTCTATTGCACTCCAAACAATGAAATAATAAGGGAGAACTCTATATATTAGACGGCAGTAGGCGATAAAACATTTGCAGAATAAAAGATGGAAACAGAAAATTATCATGGAACAGTCAGCATGTTCCCAGTAAGAACCTAATCATACATTAGTGTCTCATTGGGGACCGCCCCAGTACATATCTGAGGCATGATCACACATCAGTGTGTTAGCAGCACACACACAGCCGGTAATGACTTCCTCCCCATTGCAAATTCTCTTATCTATTAAATTGCTTTGAGACAACATTATTTTTCTGTCCTTGGCCATATCTATAATGCATTTGTTTTCTGTATCTACAGAGATTGACAGTTGTACTCTGTGTCTTCTACAGATTGCTTTTAACCAGCATCCAGAAATGTCTTAACTATTTTCAAGCATGCCCTTTGTTAATGCTTATTTCACAAAACACAACTACACACACGCACACCTACACACACATGAACATGTATGCACACACAAACACACACACACACACATCTACACACACACCTACACACACCTACACACACACACCTACACACACCTACACACATGCACACACACACACGCACACCCCTACACACACATACACACACCTACACACACACACACACACACACACATATACACACACCTACACACACACCTACACACACACACACACACCTACACCTACACACACACACCTACACACATGCACACACACGCACACCCCTACACACACATACACACACCTACACACACACACACATATACACACACCTACACACACACACACCTACACACACACACACCTACACCTACACACACACACATATACACGCACACATACACACCTACACATGCACACACATACACACCCACAAACCTACACACACAGAAACACACACACATACACACCTACACGCACACACACACAAACAAACAAACATACACAAACACTCACTTACACACATATATGCACACACACATGCATGCATGCACACACACACAGACATACATACACAATCATGCATGCACACATACCCACGCAAACATACACACAAATGCACATAAACACCTACACACACATATACACACAAACACACATATACATACACACACAAATGCACACACACAAGTACATTTTAATATCATTTGTTCTGTTTTTTGTTTCAATTTGGGCACAAGTTTAATAGGTATTTTTTCTTAAAATGATGCATATGTTCTAAAAATATGCAGCCATATAATATTGAAATTATTGCTGAATATTCCAGTTAAATATTTAAAAAAAGTGTAACAAAAAATGTTTGGTATACAGTTATTAGCTTTTAATTATTGAAAAGCAAACGGCGAGATTACGAGTTTTGCGTTAGCCTTAAAAAGCAGCGTTGAGAGGTCCCAACGCTGCTTTTTTTCTAACGCTGGTATTACAAGTTTGGCAGGTAGAGGCTCACTTTTCTTCCACGACTCGAGGCTACCGCAAATCCCCTTACGTCAATTGTGTAGCCTATCTTTTTAATGGGATTTGGCTAACGCTGGTATTACAAGTCCTGGAGAAAGTGAGCGGTAGAGCCTCTACCGCCAAGACACCTACTGCATATAAAAGTTAGTAGTTAAGAGTTTTATGGGCTAACGCCGGAACATAAAGCTCTTAACTACAGTGCTACAAAGTACACTAACACCCATAAACTACCTATTAACCCCTAAACTGAGGCCCCCCACATCGCAAACACTATAATAAAATTATTTAACCCCTAATCTGCCTACCGGACATCGCCGCCACCTACATTATCCCTATGAACCCCTAATCTGCTACGCCTAACATCGCCAACACCTACATTATATTTATTAATCCCTAATCTGCCCCCCCCCAACGTCGCCGCCACCTACCTACACTTATTAACCCCTAATCTGCCGACCGGACATCGCCGCCACTATAATAAAGTTATTAACCCCTAAACCTAAGTCTAACCCTAACACCCCCCTAAGTTAAATATAATTTAAATAAATCTAAATAAAATTACTATCATTAAATAAATTAATCCTATTTAAAACTAAATACTTACCTATAAAATAAACCATAAGATAGCTACAATATAATTTAATAATTACATTGTAGCTATTTTAGGATTTATATTTATTTTACAGGCAACTTTGTATTTATTTTAACTAGGTACAATAGCTATTAAATAGTTAATAACTATTTAATAGCTACCTAGTTAAAATAATTACAAAATTACCTGTAAAATAAATCCTAACCTAAGTTACAAATACACCTAACACTACACTATCAATAAATTAATTAAATAAATTAACTACAATTATCTAAACTAAATTACAATTAAATAAACTAAACTATAGTACAAAAACAAACAAACACTAAATTACAAAAAATAAAAAAATATTACAAGAATCTTAATCTAATTACACCTAATCTAAGCCCCCTAATAAAATAAAAAAGCCCCCCAAAATAATAAAATTCCCTACCCTATACTAAATTAAAAAAGTAATCAGCTCTTTTACCAGCCCTTAAAAGGGCTTTTTGCAGTGTATTGCCCCAAAGTAATCAGCTCTTTTACCTGTAAAAAAAAATACAAGACCCCCCCAACATTAAAAACCACCACCCACACACCCCCTACTCTAAAACCCACCCGATCCCCCCTTAAAAAAACCTAACACTAACTCCCTGAAGATCACCCTACCTTGAGCCGTGTTCACCCAGCCGAAGAGGTCCTCCATCCGGCAGAAGTCTTCATCCAAGCGGGGCAGAAGAGGTCCTCCATCCGGCAGAAGTCTTCATCCAAGCGGGGCAGAAGAGGTCCTCCATCCGGCAGAAGTCTTCATCCATCCGCGGCTCCATCTTCAAGACCTCTGACACGGAACATCCTCCTCGGCCGATAGACTAACGATGAATGAAGGGTCCTTTAAATGACGTCATCCAAGATGGCGTCCCTCGAATTCCGATTGGCTGATAGGATTCTATCAGCCAATCGGAATTAAGGTAGGAAAAATCCGATTGGCTGATTTAATAGAATGCAAGGTCAGACTTCTGTCGGATGGAGGACCTCTTCTGCCCCGCTTGGATGAAGACTTCTGCCGGATGGAGGTCCACATCGCCCGGATTGGATGAAGAATTCGGCCTGGCTGGGTGAACACAGCTCAAGTTAGGGTGATCTTCAGGGGGTTAGTGTTAGGTTTTTTTAAGGGGGGATCGGGTAGGTTTTAGAGTAGGGGTGTGTGGGTGGTGGGTTTTAATTTGGGGGGGGGGGGTCTTAGCTCTTTTACCTGTAAATAAAAATACAATTGGGGCCCCACAAAAAGCCCTTTTAAGGGCTGGTAAAAGAGCTGATTACTTTTGTAATTTAGTATAGGGTAGGGAATTTTATTATTTTGGGGGGCTTTTTTATTTTATTAGGGGGCTTAGATTAGGTGTAATTAGATTAAGATTCTTGTAATATTTTTTTATTTTTTGTAATTTAGTGGGGGGGTGTATTTTAGTTTAGTTTATTTAATTGTATTTTAGTTTAGATAATCGTAGTTAATTTATTCAATTAATTTATTGATAGTGTAGTGTTAGGTGTATTTGTAACTTAGGTTAGGATTTATTTTACAGGTAATTTTGTAATTATTTTAACTAGGTAGCTATTAAATAGTTATTAACTATTTAATAGCTATTGTACCTTGTTAAAATAAATACAAAGTTGCCTGTAAAATAAGTATAAATCCTAAAATAGCTACAATGTAACTATTAGTTATATTGTAGATATATTAGGGTTTATTTTATAGGTAAGTATTTAGTTTTAAATAGGATTAATTTATTTAATGATAGTTATTTAATTTCGTTTTATTTAAATTATATTTCAGTTAGGGGGGTGTTAGGGTTAGGGGTTAATAACTTTATTATAGTAGCGGCGACTTTGGGGGCGGCAGATTAGGGGTTAATAATTGTAGGTAGGTGGCGGCGATGTTAGGGACGGTAGATTAGGGGTTAATACAATTTATTATAGTGTTTGCGAGGTGGGAGTGCGGCGGTTTAGGGGTTAATAGGTTAATACATTTATTATAGTGTATGCGAGGCGGGAGTGCAGCGGTTTAGGGGTTAATACATTTATTATAGTGGCGGCGATGTCCGGTCAGCAGATTAGGGGTTAATAAGTGTAGGTAGGTGGCGGCGACGTTGAGGGCGGAAGATTAGGGGTTAATAAATATAATATAGGTGTCGGCGATGTTAGGGGCAGCAGATTAGGGGATCATAGGTATAATTTAGATGGCGGCAGTGTCCCGAGAGGCAGATTAGGGGTTAATAGTTTAATGCAGGTGGCGACGATGTTGGGGGCGGCAGATTAAAGGTTAATATGTGTAAGGTTAGGGGTGTTAAGACTCGGGGTTCATGTTAGGGTGTTAGGTGTAGACTTAGAAAGTGTTTCCCCATAGGAAACAATGGGGCTGCGTTAGGAGCTGAACGCTGCTTTTTTGCAGGTGTTAGGTTTTTTTTCAGCCAGCTCAGCCCCATTGTATCCTATGGGGAAATCGTGCACAAGCACGTTTTAGCCATCTTACCGCTAACCTAAGAAACGCTGGTATTACAGGTAGAAGTGGAGCTAAATTTGCTCAACGCTCACTTTTCTGAGGCTAACGCAGCCATTCAGAAAACTTGTAATACCAGCGTTGTTTAAAGTAAGCGCTGAAAAAAAAGGCTCGTTAGCCCCGCAAGTTTTTACCGACAAAACTTGTAATCTAGGCAATAGTGTTTTAGTTTTTTTTTACTTATTTAAAACAGTGTGTAATGGTGTAATGTAGTAGTGCATCAAAAATAAATAATATTTTTTTTGGTGATTTATTTAAAAAGCAATATATATATTTTTCACATTGTTTATGAAATTATGCCACATCTGGATAAAATTGCATTGTATTTCAAATTGATAACACATTAAATACCAAGGGGGTAAATCTATACTAATAAAACAGTAACAAAATCTTATTATTTACAAATTAAGATTATGCTGTATAGTATAACATGTTGTCTATATTCTTATTGCTTATATTTCAAAAGTTATTTATTTCTTTTGAATAATCTGACATATTCTAAAATAACTGACACTGAAATGTGCTACAATAAGTTGCCTGCAGGTTCCTGGCAAGAAAGTCTTTTTTAATCAAAAACATTTATAGTAAAGGCCCCAAACCCTCTATTTAATTGACATAACAAGCAATAAACAGGTTTAATCCACCAATTATCTTCTTTCAATAAACCTATTCAATTTGAAAAGCAATCAATGATATCTGTTGGGAGTTGAAATTTTTCAATTTTTGCAAAAAAAAAAAAGGTTTGAAAGGTGTTCCCACGCAGTTCTCTTTTGTTAGACAAAATAGATATGGGTTGGATATACATTTACTCTGGGTATGAATTTCAGCAATTCAATATCACAGATAGTAAAAAAAATCAAAATCAGATACATTTAATTCAAATATGAAAATACTTCAACAATTTTGAATGGGAATGTTCTATATTTGAATTGCCTAGATTACAAGTGGTGTGCAATTCATAGCACAGAGTGCGTTATCTTTTGCGCAACCTTGTATTGCAAGTACATGATACAAAAAATGTTAACACAAGAATGATGGCGTGGCTGTCATTTTTTTAGTCCACATTATGGGCTAGATTATAAGAGTAGAGGTAATTTACTGCGCGCAGGCAAAATCGTCTGGTTACGGGAACGCAATAAATAACCAGCCATTACAAGTGTCTGATTATTGCTAACGCGAGCAATATATATATATATATATATATATATATATATATATATATAAACATATTGTGTGTGCATATATTAATATACATGACCACATGTATATATATATATATATATATATATATATATGTGTGTTTATATGAGCATATGTATGTATCCATATATAAGTACATAAATACACATATACGTATATATACACATACACAGATTATTATATTATGTATATTGTAAAAGCCAATATAAAACGTGACACTATCAAGCAAAATTATTTGTTCATCAGAAGACACCACCCATTTTTTATTGGTTTTACAATGTTAAATTAACCAAAAAATAGAAATAAAATTTGCTAATTTTATTAATGACAGTTTTTTTTTTTTTTTTACGTGAACTGAAATATTGCATAAAGAGTTTGTCCAGAGCAAACAATTGCACTAAACTACACTATTAACCCCTAAGCCGCTACCCCCACATAGCAAACTACCTCTTTACAATATTAACCCCTAAATCGCTACACCGCACACCACAAAGTAAAGCACTAAGATCTAAATTCCCTAACCTAACATCACCTAAGTTAACCAAAAATAGACTATCCGTACCTTTATAAAATAAAGTATAACAGAGTGATGTTGCGGCTATTGTTTTCCATGAGATATAAGTTAAAAAAACAGGGTGTATTGAATATATGACAATATAATTATGTGTGTTATGTCCTTGGAATGTTATCCATATATGATCTGCTATTTAAAGGGCATAAAACATTGTTCAGATAGAACATACAATTTTAAGCAACTTACAATTTACTTCAATGATAAAATTGTATTCATTCGGACTTCCGGTAGGCGGCTCACCAAGATGGCCACAAACTCACAGAGCTCCGTGACTGAATCCTGCTTCTGAGTGCAGTGTGGTGGAATCTTCAGCCATCCATACCTCCCTTGGCAATAATTGTGCCCGGGAAACCTTAAGGATCGGGACATTACATCTCCTGGCCCCCGAGAAGACACTGAAGAGTTAAGATTTGTTACTGGACCTACAGACGTGTACACACCGATCATCAAGATGGCGTGCATTGCTGAGGCCCTAATAGAGGTCTTTTTGCCTGCATTAGACTCTCTAACACTAGCTATGAAGGAACTCCGCTGTGAAATACGAAGGCTTAATACACCTGAGCACACTGATATCATTTCTACATGTCCAGCCGCACCTCGGCAGCTTCCACCAACTAACCTGATATCAGGCACTCTGGATAGCGGCATCGTAGAAGGATCACACTCCCCTATCCTTCTATTACAACCAAATAACTTGGCCATGCTCGAAGCGGGGACAATAAATGCCATTAATGTCTCTCAGACATTGACTTACCCCAGACTCCCTTCTGAAGAGACGCGCCGGACCCCGGAGCTCCTGTCGGCCTGTGGGAGTGGGGGCGCTAGTGGCCCCGCGTTTTGTGTTTCGGACCCGTTTCAGCCCGACCTCCATGCTGTTTGCCTGTTATCTAGCCCAGCAGACATGTTTCTGCGGTGCCCTGGACGGGTGGGGGGGAGCCCCGCTGCAACTGCTGTGCCCATAGATGCTAACACTGTAACCTCATTATGGGGAGAAGACGGCAGCTTTATGATTCACGCTGCACAGCGGAGCAGGCAAGCTGCAGCTGTCACTATTTCACTACGGGAAACCATCTCACAGAATGACTTGCTGCTGCATTCGGATGGCGACGGGTGCCTTTCTATCACACTGTTTTGCCTGCTTCTCGCTGTGGGATTGGTGCCTCTAGCTGAGACTTCTACACACTTTGCTGGGTCCGTGCAGCGGTCCTACGCCCAACGGGCCACTGGCATAGGCTGAAGGTCTAATCGGACAGCAGTACAGGGGATTGTTTATCGCCTATTGTGTTTGAGTAAATATATTTTCTTGGTTTTCAAACAAGCACAGTATTTCCCCCAGCGTATGTGATCTTAAAAAATCTTGCCAGCAATAGATGACATACTCATCTTGACATGTCCAATACATCTTGTTTTTATTTTGTTTTGCTTTATATTTCTGCCGAAACTGCTTACTTTGCTCCCTAGCTTTGAGTCTTAGGACAGATGTTAACAGTTAGTGTAATAGTGTGTTCACATTGTCACCGTGCTGTAGCGGGGATGCCGGGGCTGAATTCTATGTCACAATAAATAAATGCATACTGAAAACTACCCCTCTGAAACAACACTTTAAAATACATCTGTCTGCAGACTTCTAATGGTCACCACATACGGTATTTGTGCAGTATAACAAATTGCATGCACCCCTTCCTAACTGAGCATAAGGTGCGTTAATGTTTAGTCAAATATTTGGTTAAAACAATTGATTAGCAGCCAAGAATCTTTAACACTGTATGGGTTCCTATATACATCTACAGTCTTGATTGCATCACAGCTAATTTTGCATTAAAAATCTAACCCACACAGTCTAGCAGAGAATACATTAAATGATACAATAAATTGGAAGAGCTTAGCCATTTTCATACGTGCCCTACAACACAATGCTTATCATACGGATAACACTTGGGAATAACTAACGGACTAACCTGCAACTATACATATAGCAGCCTCCTAAATTCACGGTGTCATGTCTCTATTTCTATTTTTATGTAACACTATCACCCTATTCAGAGAGAGTCTGGATATTTATTAGACTCTGATTAGCAGCCTGTTTGCCTTTTGTTTCATTTTATGTTGGTTTGGAAAGTGGGGATCAATACGTGGCTCCACTTAACTCACTGGGAATATGTTCCCTTAGTAACCCGTAAGTAATCAGATAAGCTTTAACATTTTATGTCTCACTCATCGTTCTCTTTTCATCTAACTGTCTATAACTCCCTGCTTAGTCTTCTATACTCAAGTTACGCCCTATAAATGCCCCCATATGCTACATACTCACTAAGCTGCCAGGATTAACTTATAAATACCTGCAAGGTCTACATTAACCGAATGCATATAATGTCACTGTTACCCCCAGAGTAGATTTGGACACGATCTTAGACCCCTTACAAATTTTTAATTCCTTCTCTGTAATTGTTCATTTTTGACCTCAGCAACAGCCATTTGATTCCTAACAATAACAAAGGCAATTTACAATTTCACTACGCCACTCTGTACAAACTCACATATTTAAGTCTCCTAAAAGTCCTCAGTATTAGTGCAAAAAGTGAAGGGACCAGTTTATTATATTTTAGGTTAATTTGTTGTCATACCTTCATGCCTTACCTCAACCTGATTAATTTTTTAGTACCTGGTTTATATCATGCAACACCTCTTAAATTCCCTCCCCCTAATCTTTTAATTTTTTGTTTAATTTTTCTTTGTCATGCATTTTGGTTAATATCACTGTCAGATAGGCACCATGTGGCATCACTTTGTTTAACCTGCTTATCATGCTACTCTATAAAGTGTAGCCCTGTCAAAATAAGGAGGACTGAAGTACCGGCTGGAAGGGTTGTGGGGATAGGGATGTTTTGTTTTATTTTATTAGTGTAGGTTAGTTGTTGTGTTTTATGTAGTGTTCGGAGGATTGGGGGGGGGGGGTTCGGGGATTAGTTGGGGATGAAAATGTAAAACGAGAGAGCTAAACACATGATCACGATTATCTTATTTGTCATGTATTGATCTATTGAATTTCTGTTATGTTCTGAACAGTATCATCTTTATCTACTGAATCTCTGTTATGTTCTGCACAATATCATTTTTAAATGGATGGTATGCCTACTGTATTTGCAGATGTAACCTTCATGATAATGTCTGGAACTGTTGATTATTGTACTCTTGTGTTGGCTCTCAATAAAAAGAATTGGAAAAAAAAAAAATTTGTATTCATTCCTTTTGCAACCTTTGTTGAAGGAGCAGCAATGCACTACAAGGGAGCTAGCTGAAAACATAGTGTAAGTCAATGAACAAGAAGCACAGCTGCTAGTAGTTCACTGGTGCTCCTGAGAGTATGTAATATGCTTTTCAACAAAGGATACTGTCATGAGATGCAGGACACAGCAAAGATGGTACAATTCTATTTTATTGTAGAGCATGGGAATATACATCTGGTAGCATTGATCTCACTAAGTAACTGCGACACAGACAAACGGGCCTAAGCCCCGCCCCCAATCTGGTGACGTCAATTCCCACTCTCATCACATCTTCCCCCTTTCCAAAGGACGAAGCATACATTTTTTTTTTCATTTGAATATAACAAATAACAAGGTATACAACAACAGTTTTGTATATTATATAACAAATAACAAATTACAGAAAATATAAACAACATGAATTACATCCTGACTTGAACATCGGGGTAGACTACCCTAGTCCACAGTGACCATGGGATTATTCTGCCCATACTTCCGGTCACTGTTCTAACTAAAGTTAATCCCGATATCGGGCCGGAAGTTTCACCACTCTTCCGCTTGATGTAACTCTACGTGAACTGTCCTCTGATACAGAAGATGGTGATTGAGAGTCCGCTGGAGGCAAAGACATATTCCCACTGTGATCTTGCTGAGGGGAAGGCACCCCTTTTAAAACAGGGGATCCCACCGGCGTTGGTACTGAGGCATCCAGTTCCAAACTCTCAGGTACAGGCTGAAGATGTTTTCGATTACGGCGTGTAACTGTCCCTCCATCAGTAAGGACTACATAAGACCTTGGTTCTGGAGAGCGTCCAATTACCGTAGCAGGCATCTTCCATTTCTTCTCATCATCCTGTTTAATTCTGACACTTTGCCTCAGCTCCTGCAAGGGCCTCACAGAATGTCTCCTGTCGTAGAAGAATCGATAGCCCCTTTTTGCCTCTTCATCCCACCTAAGGACTTCGTCCCGAGGAATACAACTAGTTGGCTGGAAGACACCCACAGAGGGTACAGTGGTGCAAATCTGGCGTCCTATCATCAGCTGTGCTGGGCTAAACCCCATGGCTTGAATGGGAGTCACCATTAAGGACAAGAGGGCCAGGTACGGCTCAGATTGCTTCAAAATGAATTTTGTTGTTTGAACTGCCCTTTCAGCCATTCCATTAGCCTGCAGGTAATGTGGACTTGACATGGAATGTATAAAATCATATTCCCTGCTGAAAGAACTGAACTCTGTGGAAGCGAACTGCATTCCATTATCACTCACCAGCTCCATTGGTATGCCCCACCGGGTGAACAAGCTCTTGAGACAAGTGATAACGGCTTGACTTGTGATTTCATTCAAAGGTGCAATTTCCAAATACCTGGAATAGTAGTCGATCACGACTAGGAACTTTTTCCCGTGCAGTTCGCACAAATCAGCAGCTATTTTCTGCCATGGGCCTGCAGGCAGCGGTGTAGAAATCAAGGGCTCCCCTCTCTGAGTAGGCCGGCGTTCCCAGCAAAAGGCACATTTAGACACATGACTTGCAATGTCGGAACTGATCCCAGGCCACCATATAGCCGTAGCTGCCCTTTCTCTGCACTTTGTAATGCCTAAGTGGCCATCGTGAATCCTATTTAACATCTCCTGCCTCATGCTGACAAGAATAACAATGCGGTCCTGGAACAGCACCAACCCATCCAGCTCTGTGAGCTGCGACCTCTCTGACTGGTAAGAACTTAAAGAGATCCAGGCTGCCCGACTCTCGGGCCAACCTTCTTTAATGTTCTTTATAACTTCTTGAATGTCTGTATCTAAATATGTCTCTTTCTTTATTTGTTCTAGTTTCCCTGAAGAAATGGACTTAGAGGCCAGAACTGAATCTACATACACTTTCACATTCGATTCTGTTGAAGACTCTTCAGCAGCAGCCAGTGGGAGCCTGGACAGTGTATTCGCCACAACCAGTTGTTTCCCCGGCACATGCACTGCCTGAACATTGAACCTGAGCAGCCTCATTAGAAGTCTCTGGCATCTTAGGGGTGTTTTGTCAATATCATAAGAGTTGATTAGAGGGATTAGCGGTTTATGATCAGTCTCCAGACTAAATTTCTCTAAACCCACTAGGTAACGCCCACATAATTTATGAGGCCCAATATTTGTCTCAGCTCATGTACATCAGAAGGACTTTTCATCTGTTCAATAGCACAAATTTTCTCAGGGTCTGGCTTGATGCCATCCCCATTGATAATATGACCAAAGTAACATAACTCAGCTTTCCTAAAATGGCATTTCTCTTTGTTTAGCTTCAGCCCGGACTCTCTGATAGTCTGCAGCACAAAGTTAAATCGCTGATCATGTTCCTCCAATGTAGACCCATACACTAAGATGTTGTCCATGATGACTGCTGTGCCCACGTGGTCTCTTCGGAGAGAACTCATTTCTCTTTGGAAGATTTCAGGAGCAGAGGATATCCCGAAGGGGAGTCTGCAAAAGCAAAACCGACCTACCGGTGTAATGAAGGTAGTCAGTTTGCGGCACTTTGGATCTAGAGGTATCTGCCAGATGCCGCTAGAAACATCCAATGTAGAGAAGAACTTCGTCCCAGCCAATTTTGGAGCTATGTCTTCAAGTGTCGGCAGCACATATCTCTCTCTCTTCACCACCTCATTCAGCCTTTTCAAGTCTACGCATATGCTTACCTTCCAGTTTTTCTTCGCAACAGGCACAATGGTGGCACACCAGTCAGTTGCTTCAACAACCTTTTCAATAACCCCCATATTCTTCATACACAGAAGCTCCTTCTCCACTTGAGGCATGAGCGGGAACGGAATACTACGGGGAGTGGTAATGCTGTTTGGGACTGCGTCACCTTTAAGTGATATACAGACTGGGTTGCAATTCAGTAGGCCCAATTCACCAAGCATATCTTCTGAGATTTCATTCACTCTGGCTACTAGGCCCAAACCACAGGCTGCTTTTCTGCTGGCAAGAAATTTCCACGCACAATCAATGCGGCCACCAGGACTATGGACTTTTGTTGTAACTTTCGCCAGCTGGGGCTGTCAAGGCAGTTTCATGAATGCTGCAAGAGACATTACAGTGATGTCTGCTCCTGTGTCAATCTTAAAGGCAACTTTGGCTCCCATTACAGTAAGAGTAACCCTCCAATCATCTTCTGAACCCAGCCGTTCAACAACAGACCCCACAAAGGACACTTTTTGACCCTTCTGGTCACTATCCACCTGCATCTCCTTAATATATTCAGTTTTACACACCACTTCAAAATGGCCCATCCTTTTACATTTTCTACATCTTTTGTCTTTAGCAGGGCATATGACACTTTGATCATGGGCACGGTTGCACCGTGTACATCAGGCATGCTGCGCCCATCCACTTCTGGGCCTATCTGCTGCCCTTGATCTACCGCTCACACTGTGCCTTTCACTAGCAGCTCTCCTGAACTGCTGCACTTCATCCATAATACTCTCAGACCTCAAATCAGCACTTCGCTTTTTCACCAGTTCACTCTGGCGGGCGATCCTAATAGCCTCATCTAATGTTAAATCATACTCTAACTATAGCTTCAGTGAGACTTCAGCATCTGCAATTCTAATAACTATTCTGTCTCTGATTTGCTCTTCTTTAGCAACACCAAACTCACAGAATTCAGCTAGTTAATACAGGCTGCTCACAAATGACTCCACAGATTCTCCCACACGCTGAGCCCGTTTGTGAAAACAAGCTCTCTCATGAATCACATTTCTTTTGGGCACAAAGTGGGCACTGAGTTTATTCATAACTATTTCAAAGTCAAATTCTTCACCTTCTTGGAAAGTTAAGGCATTGAACACTGGCTCCACATCTTTCCCCAAAGAGTATAAAAGATAATTAACTTGTACTTCACCACTCTCCTTGTCCAGCTTGGAAGCAAATCCTGAAGTGCTGAAACCGCTGTCACCATATGGGCCAAGCTGCAGACTGAGAGAAATCAAACGGCTCAGGTGGGATAAACTTTGACATCGTCATCGATCAGGAAACAGAAGCACAGGCAAGAACTTCTGACACCATGTCATGAGATGTAGGAAACATGCAGGACACAGAAAAGATGGTACAACTCTATTTTATTGTAGAGCATGGAAACACACATCTGGTAGCATTGATTTCACTAAGTAACTGCGACACAGACAAACAGACATAAGCCCCGCCCCCAATCTGGTGACGTCACTTCCCACTCTCATCACAGATACAAAGAAAAGAAAGCAAATTAGATAATGGAACTACATTGAAAAGATGTTTAAAATTGTATGCTGTATCTGAATCATGAGATAAAACTTTATGGTCTATCTGAATCATGAGATAAAACTGTATGGTCTATCTGAATCATGAGATAAAACTGTATGGTCTATCTGAATCATGAGATAAAACTGTATGGTCTATCTGAATCATGAGATAAAACTGTATTCTATGAGGCCTAATTATCAAAGGTCTTGCGAATGTGATCCGACAGTGCAGATCAGGTCCGCAAGACCTCGCTGAATGCGAAGATAAATACACTCTCCGTATTCAGCATTGTACCAGCAGCTCACAAGAGCTGCTGGTGCAACGCCACCCCCTGCAGATTCGCGGCCAATGGGCCGCCAACAGGGAGGTGTCAATCAACCCAATCGTACTCGATCGGGTTGAATTGTGGCGATTCCTGTCCACCTCATCAGAGCAGACGGACAGGGTCATGGAGCAGCGGTCTTTAGACTCACCATAAACACAGGCCCTCAAGCTCCATTCAGAGCTTGATAAATGGCCCTCTTTATCTGAATCATGAAATAAAACTGTATGCTCTATCTGAATCATTGTATAAAAATGTATGCTCTATCTGAATCATGAAATAAAAATGTATGCTCTATCTGAATCATGAAATAAAAATGTATGCTCTATCTGAATCATGAAATAAAAATGTATGCTCTATCTGAATCATTGTATAAAAATGTATGCTCTATCTGAATCATGAGATAAAAATGTATGCTCTATCTGAATCATGAGATAAAAATGTGTGCTATATCTGAATCATTGTATAAAAATGTATGCTCTATCTGAATCATGAGATAAAAATGTATGCTCTATCTGAATCATGAGATAAAAATGTGTGCTATATCTGAATCATGAGATAAAAATGTGTGATCTATCTGAATCATGAGATAAAAATGTATGCTCTATCTGAATCATGAGATAAAAATGTGTGCTCTATCTGAATCATGAGATAAAAATGTGTGCTATATCTGAATCATGAGATAAAAATGTATGCTTTGTCTGAATCATGAGATAAAAATGTATGCTCTGTCTGAATCATGAGATAAAAATGTATGCTCTATCTGAACCATGAGATAAAAATGTATGCTCTGTCTGAATCATGAGATAAAAATGTATGCTCTGTCTGAATCATGAGATAAAAATGTGTGCTCTATCTGAATCATGAGATAAAAATGTATGCTCTATCTGAATCATGAGATAAAACTGTATGCTCTATCTGAATCATGAGATAAAAATGTATGCTCTATCTGAATCATTGTATAAAAATGTGTGCTCTATCTGAATCATGAGATAAAAATGTATGCTCTATCTGAATCATGAGATAAAAATGTATGCTCTATCTGAATCATTGTATAAAAATGTGTGCTCTATCTGAATCATGAGATAAAAATGTATGCTCTATCTGAATCATTGTATAAAAATGTGTGCTCTATCTGAATCATGAGATAAAAATGTATGCTCTATCTGAATCATGAGATAAAAATGTGTGCTATATCTGAATCATGAGATAAAAATATATGCTCTATCTGAATCATGAGATAAAAATGTATGCTCTATCTGAACCATGAGATAAAAATGTATGCTCTATCTGAATCATGAGATAAAAATGTATGATCTATCTGAACCATGAGATAAAAATGTATCCTCTATCTGAATCATGAGATAAAAATGTGTGCTCTGTCTGAATCATGAGATAAAAATGTATGCTCTATCTGAATCATTGTATAAAAATGTATGCTCTATCTGAATCATGAGATAAAACTGTTTGCTCTATCTGAATCATTGTATAAAAATGTGTGCTCTATCTGAATCATGAGATAAAAATGTATACTCTATCTGAATCATTGTATAAAAATGTGTGCTCTATCTGAATCATTGTATAAAAATGTGTGCTCTATCTGAATCATGAGATAAAAATGTATGCTCTATCTGAATCATTGTATAAAAATGTATGCTCTATCTGAATCATGAGATAAAAATGTATGCTCTATCTGAATCATGAGATAAAAATGTATGCTCTATCTGAATCATGAGATAAAAATGTATGCTCTATCTGAATCATGAGATAAAAATGTGTGCTATATCTGAATCATGAGATAAAAATGTGTGCTCTATCTGAATCATGAGATAAAAATGTGTGCTCTATCTGAATCATGAGATAAAAATGTGTGCTCTATCTGAATCATGAGATAAAACTGTTTGCTATATCTGAATCATGAGATAAAAATGTGTGCTCTATCTGAATCATGAGATAAAAATGTGTGCTCTATCTGAATCATGAGATAAAAATGTATGCTCTATCTGAATCATGAGATAAAAATGTATGCTCTATCTGAATCATGAGATAAAAATGTATGCTCTGTCTGAATCATGAGATAAAACTGTTTGCTCTATCTGAATCATGAGATAAAACTGTATGCTCTATCTGAATCATGAGATAAAACTGTATGCTCTATCTGAATCATGAGATAAAAATGTATGCTCTGTCTGAATCATGAGATAAAAATGTATGCTCTATCTGAATCATGAGATAAAAATGAATGCTCTATCTGAATCATGAGATAAAAATGTATGCTCTATCTGAATCAAGAGATAAAAATGTATGCTCTGTCTGAATCATGAGATAAAACTGTATGCTCTATCTGAATCATTGTATAAAAATGTATGCTCTATCTGAATCATTGTATAAAAATGTATGCTCTATCTGAATCATGAGATAAAACTGTATGATCTATCTGAATCATTGTATAAAAATGTATGCTCTATCTGAATCATGAGATAAAACTGTATGCTGTATCTGAATCATGAGATAAAAATGTATGCTCTATCTGAATCATGAGATAAAACTGTATGCTGTATCTGAATCATGAGATAAAAATGTATGCTCTATCTGAATCATGAGATAAAAATGTATGCTCTATCTGAATCATGAGATAAAAATGTATGCTCTATCTGAATCATGAGATAATAATGTATGCTCTATCTGAATCATGAGATAAAAATGTGTGCTCTATCTGAATCATGAGATAAAAATGTATGCTCTATCTGAATCATGAGATAATAATGTATGCTCTATCTGAATCATGAGATGAAAATGTATGCTCTATCTGAATCATGAGATGAAAATGTATGCTCTATCTGAATCATTGTATAAAAATGTATGCTCTATCTGAATCATTATATAAAAATGTATGCTCTATCTGAATCATTGTATAAAAATGTATGCTCTATCTGAATCATGAGATAAAAATGTATGCTCTATCTGAATCATGAGATAAAACTGTATGCTGTATCTGAATCATGAGATAAAAATGTGTGCTCTATCTGAATCATGAGATAAAAATGTATGCTCTATCTGGATCATGAGATAAAAATGTATGCTCTGTCTGAATCATGAGATAAAAATGTATGCTCTGTCTGAATCATGAGATAAAACTGTATGCTCTATCTGAATCATTGTATAAAAATGTATGCTCTATCTGAATCATTGTATAAAAATGTATGCTCTATCTAAATCATGAAATAAAAATGTATGCTCTATCTGAATCTTGAGATAAAAATGTGTGCTATATCTGAATCATGAGATAAAAATGTATGCTCTATCTGAATCATGAGATAAAAATGTATGCTCTATCTGAACCATGAGATAAAAATGTATGCTCTATCTGAATCATGAGATAAAAATGTATGCTCTTTCTGAATCATTGTATAAAAATGTATGCTCTATCTGAATCATTGTATAAAAATGTATGCTCTATCTAAATCATGAAATAAAAATGTATGCTCTATCTGAATCATTGTATAAAAATGTATGCTCTATCTGAATCATGAGATAAAACTGTTTGCTCTATCTGAATCATTGTATAAAAATGTGTGCTCTATCTGAATCATGAGATAAAAATGTATGCTCTATCTGAATCATTGTATAAAAATGTGTGCTCTATCTGAATCATTGTATAAAAATGTGTGCTCTATCTGAATCATGAGATAAAAATGTATGCTCTATCTGAATCATTGTATAAAAATGTATGCTCTATCTGAATCATGAGATAAAAATGTATGCTCTATCTGAATCATGAGATAAAAATGTATGCTCTATCTGAATCATGAGATAAAAATGTGTGCTATATCTGAATCATGAGATAAAAATGTGTGCTCTATCTGAATCATGAGATAAAAATGTGTGCTCTATCTGAATCATGAGATAAAACTGTTTGCTATATCTGAATCATGAGATAAAAATGTGTGCTCTATCTGAATCATGAGATAAAAATGTGTGCTCTATCTGAATCATGAGATAAAAATGTATGTTCTATCTGAATCATGAGATAAAAATGTATGCTCTATCTGAATCATGAGATAAAAATGTATGCTCTGTCTGAATCATGAGATAAAACTGTTTGCTCTATCTGAATCATGAGATTAAACTGTATGCTCTATCTGAATCATGAGATAAAACTGTATGCTCTATCTGAATCATGAGATTAAAATGTATGCTCTGTCTGAATCATGAGATAAAAATGTATGCTCTATCTGAATCATGAGATAAAAATGAATGCTCTATCTGAATCATGAGATAAAAATGTATGCTCTATCTGAATCAAGAGATAAAAATGTATGCTCTGTCTGAATCATGAGATAAAACTGTATGCTCTATCTGAATCAAGAGATAAAAATGTATGCTCTGTCTGAATCATGAGATAAAACTGTATGCTCTATCTGAATCATTGTATAAAAATGTATGCTCTATCTGAATCATGAGATAAAACTGTATGATCTATCTGAATCATTGTATAAAAATGTATGCTCTATCTGAATCATGAGATAAAACTGTAAGCTGTATCTGAATCATGAGATAAAAATGTATGCTCTATCTGAATCATGAGATAAAACTGTATGCTGTATCTGAATCATGAGATAAAAATGTATGCTCTATCTGAATCATGAGATAAAAATGTATGCTCTATCTGAATCATGAGATAAAAATGTATGCTCTATCTGAATCATGAGATAATAATGTATGCTCTATCTGAATCATGAGATAAAAATGTGTGCTCTATCTGAATCATGAGATAAAAATGTATGCTCTATCTGAATCATGAGATAATAATGTATGCTCTATCTGAATCATGAGATGAAAATGTATGCTCTATATGAATCATGAGGTGAAAATGTATGCTCTATCTGAATCATTGTATAAAAATGTATGCTCTATCTGAATCATTGTATAAAAATGTATGCTCTATCTGAATCATTGTATAAAAATGTATGCTCTATCTGAATCATGAGATAAAAATGTATGCTCTATCTGAATCATGAGATAAAACTGTATGCTGTATCTGAATCATGAGATAAAAATGTGTGCTCTATCTGAATCATGAGATAAAAATGTATGCTCTATCTGGATCATGAGATAAAAATGTATGCTCTGTCTGAATCATGAGATAAAAATGTATGCTCTGTCTGAATCATGAGATAAAACTGTATGCTCTATCTGAATCATTGTATAAAAATGTATGCTCTATCTGAATCATTGTATAAAATGTATGCTCTATCTAAATCATGAAATAAAAATGTATGCTCTATCTGAATCATGAGATAAAAATGTATGCTCTATCTGAATCATTGTATAAAAATGTATGCTCTATCTGAATCATGAGATAAAAATGTATGCTCTATCTGAATCATGAGATAAAAATGTATGCTCTATCTGAATCATGAGATAAAAATGTATGCTCTATCTGAATCATGAGATAAAAATGTGTGATATATCTGAATCATTGTATAAAAATGTGTGCTCTATCTGAATCATGAGATAAAAATGTGTGCTCTATCTGAATCATGAGATAAAACTGTTTGCTATATCTGAATCATGAGATAAAAATGTGTGCTCTATCTGAATCATGAGATAAAAATGTGTGCTCTATCTGAATCATGAGATAAAAATGTATGCTGTATCTGAATCATGAGATAAAAATGTATGCTCTATCTGAATCATGAGATAAAAATGTATGCTCTGTCTGAATCATGAGATAAAACTGTTTGCTCTATCTGAATCATGAGATAAAACTGTATGCTTTATCTGAATCATGAGATAAAACTGTATGCTCTATCTGAATCATGAGATTAAAATGTATGCTCTGTCTGAATCATGAGATAAAAATGTATGCTCTATCTGAATCATGAGATAAAAATGAATGCTCTATCTGAATCATGAGATAAAAATGTATGCTCTATCTGAATCAAGAGATAAAAATGTATGCTCTGTCTGAATCATGAGATAAAACTGTATGCTCTATCTGAATCAAGAGATAAAAATGTATGCTCTGTCTGAATCATGAGATAAAACTGTATGCTCTATCTGAATCATTGTATAAAAATGTATGCTCTATCTGAATCATTGTATAAAAATGTATGCTCTATCTGAATCATGAGATAAAACTGTATGATCTATCTGAATCATTGTATAAAAATGTATGCTCTATCTGAATCATGAGATAAAACTGTATGCTGTATCTGAATCATGAGATAAAATGTATGCTCTATCTGAATCATGAGATAAAACTGTATGCTGTATCTGAATCATGAGATAAAAATGTATGCTCTATCTGAATCATGAGATAAAAATGTATGCTCTATCTGAATCATGAGATAAAAATGTATGCTCTATCTGAATCATGAGATAATAATGTATGCTCTATCTGAATCATGAGATAAAAATGTGTGCTCTATCTGAATCATGAGATAAAAATGTATGCTCTATCTGAATCATGAGATAATAATGTATGCTCTATCTGAATCATGAGATGAAAATGTATGCTCTATCTGAATCATGAGATGAAAATGTATGCTCTATCTGAATCATTGTATAAAAATGTATGCTCTATCTGAATCATTGTATAAAAATGTATGCTCTATCTGAATCATTGTTTAAAAATGTATGCTCTATCTGAATCATGAGATAAAAATGTATGCTCTATCTGAATCATGAGATAAAACTGTATGCTGTATCTGAATCATGAGATAAAAATGTGTGCTCTATCTGAATCATGAGATAAAAATGTATGCTCTATCTGAATCATGAGATAAAAATGTATGCTCTGTCTGAATCATGAGATAAAAATGTATGCTCTATCTGAATCATTGTATAAAAATGTATGCTCTATCTGAATCATTGTATAAAAATGTATGCTCTATCTAAATCATGAAATAAAAATGTATGCTCTATCTGAATCTTGAGATAAAAATGTGTGCTATATCTGAATCATGAGATAAAAATGTATGCTCTATCTGAATCATGAGATAAAAATGTATGCTCTTTCTGAATCATGAGATAAAAATGTATGCTCTATCTGAACCATGAGATAAAACTGTATGCTCTTTCTGAATCATTGTATAAAAATGTATGCTCTATCTGAATCATTGTATAAAAATGTATGCTCTATCTAAATCATGAAATAAAAATGTATGCTCTATCTGAATCATGAGATAAAAATGTATGCTCTATCTGAACCATGAGATAAAAATGTATGCTCTATCTGAATCATGAGATAAAACTGTATGCTCTTTCTGAATCATTGTATAAAAATGTATGCTCTATCTGAATCATTGTATAAAAATGTATGCTCTATCTAAATCATGAAATAAAAATGTATGCTCTATCTGAATCATGAGATAAAAATGTATGCTCTATCTGAATCATGAGATAAAAATGTATGCTCTATCTGAATCAAGAGATAAAAATGTATGCTCTGTCTGAATCATGAGATAAAACTGTATGCTCTATCTGAATCAAGAGATAAAAATGTATGCTCTGTCTGAATCATGAGATAAAACTGTATGCTCTATCTGAATCATTGTATAAAAATGTATGCTCTATCTGAATCATTGTATAAAAATGTATGCTCTATCTGAATCATGAGATAAAACTGTATGATCTATCTGAATCATTGTATAAAAATGTATGCTCTATCTGAATCATGAGATAAAACTGTATGCTGTATCTGAATCATGAGATAAAATGTATGCTCTATCTGAATCATGAGATAAAACTGTATGCTGTATCTGAATCATGAGATAAAAATGTATGCTCTATCTGAATCATGAGATAAAAATGTATGCTCTATCTGAATCATGAGATAAAAATGTATGCTCTATCTGAATCATGAGATAAAAATGTATGCTCTATCTGAATCATGAGATAAAAATGTGTGCTCTATCTGAATCATGAGATAAAAATGTATGCTCTATCTGAATCATGAGGTAATAATGTATGCTCTATCTGAATCATGAGATGAAAATGTATGCTCTATCTGAATCATGAGATGAAAATGTATGCTCTATCTGAATCATTGTATAAAAATGTATGCTCTATCTGAATCATTGTATAAAAATGTATGCTCTATCTGAATCATTGTTTAAAAATGTATGCTCTATCTGAATCATGAGATAAAAATGTATGCTCTATCTGAATCATGAGATAAAACTGTATGCTGTATCTGAATCATGAGATAAAAATGTGTGCTCTATCTGAATCATGAGATAAAAATGTATGCTCTATCTGAATCATGAGATAAAAATGTATGCTCTATCTGAATCATGAGATAAAAATGTATGCTCTATCTGAATCATTGTATAAAAATGTATGCTCTATCTGAATCATTGTATAAAAATGTATGCTCTATCTAAATCATGAAATAAAAATGTATGCTCTATCTGAATCTTGAGATAAAAATGTGTGCTATATCTGAATCATGAGATAAAAATGTATGCTCTATCTGAATCATGAGATAAAACTGTATGCTCTTTCTGAATCATGAGATAAAAATGTATGCTCTATCTGAACCATGAGATAAAACTGTATGCTCTTTCTGAATCATTGTATAAAAATGTATGCTCTATCTGAATCATTGTATAAAAATGTATGCTCTATCTAAATCATGAAATAAAAATGTATGCTCTATCTGAATCATGAGATAAAAATGTATGCTCTATCTGAACCATGAGATAAAAATGTATGCTCTATCTGAATCATGAGATAAAACTGTATGCTCTTTCTGAATCATTGTATAAAAATGTATGCTCTATCTGAATCATTGTATAAAAATGTATGCTCTATCTAAATCATGAAATAAAAATGTATGCTCTATCTGAATCATGAGATAAAAATGTATGCTCTATCTGAATCATGAGATAAAAATGTATGCTCTATCTGAATCAAGAGATAAAAATGTATGCTCTGTCTGAATCATGAGATAAAACTGTATGCTCTATCTGAATCAAGAGATAAAAATGTATGCTCTGTCTGAATCATGAGATAAAACTGTATGCTCTATCTGAATCATTGTATAAAAATGTATGCTCTATCTGAATCATTGTATAAAAATGTATGCTCTATCTGAATCATGAGATAAAACTGTATGATCTATCTGAATCATTGTATAAAAATGTATGCTCTATCTGAATCATGAGATAAAACTGTATGCTGTATCTGAATCATGAGATAAAATGTATGCTCTATCTGAATCATGAGATAAAACTGTATGCTGTATCTGAATCATGAGATAAAAATGTATGCTCTATCTGAATCATGAGATAAAAATGTATGCTCTATCTGAATCATGAGATAAAAATGTATGCTCTATCTGAATCATGAGATAATAATGTATGCTCTATCTGAATCATGAGATAAAAATGTGTGCTCTATCTGAATCATGAGATAAAAATGTATGCTCTATCTGAATCATGAGGTAATAATGTATGCTCTATCTGAATCATGAGATGAAAATGTATGCTCTATCTGAATCATGAGATGAAAATGTATGCTCTATCTGAATCATTGTATAAAAATGTATGCTCTATCTGAATCATTGTATAAAAATGTATGCTCTATCTGAATCATTGTTTAAAAATGTATGCTCTATCTGAATCATGAGATAAAAATGTATGCTCTATCTGAATCATGAGATAAAACTGTATGCTGTATCTGAATCATGAGATAAAAATGTGTGCTCTATCTGAATCATGAGATAAAAATGTATGCTCTATCTGAATCATGAGATAAAAATGTATGCTCTGTCTGAATCATGAGATAAAAATGTATGCTCTATCTGAATCATTGTATAAAAATGTATGCTCTATCTGAATCATTGTATAAAAATGTATGCTCTATCTAAATTATGAAATAAAAATGTATGCTCTATCTGAATCTTGAGATAAAAATGTGTGCTATATCTGAATCATGAGATAAAAATGTATGCTCTATCTGAATCATGAGATAAAACTGTATGCTCTTTCTGAATCATGAGATAAAAATGTATGCTCTATCTGAACCATGAGATAAAACTGTATGCTCTTTCTGAATCATTGTATAAAAATGTATGCTCTATCTGAATCATTGTATAAAAATGTATGCTCTATCTAAATCATGAAATAAAAATGTATGCTCTATCTGAATCATGAGATAAAAATGTATGCTCTATCTGAACCATGAGATAAAAATGTATGCTCTATCTGAATCATGAGATAAAACTGTATGCTCTTTCTGAATCATTGTATAAAAATGTATGCTCTATCTGAATCATTGTATAAAAATGTATGCTCTATCTAAATCATGAAATAAAAATGTATGCTCTATCTGAATCATGAGATAAAAATGTATGCTCTATCTGAACCATGAGATAAAAATGTATGCTCTATCTGAATCATGAGATAAAAATGTATGCTCTTTCTGAATCATTGTATAAAAATGTATGCTCTATCTGAATCATTGTATAAAAATGTATGCTCTATCTAAATCATGAAATAAAAATGTATGCTCTATCTGAATCATGAGATAAAAATGTGTGCTATATCTGAATCATGAGATAAAAATGTATGCTCTATCTGAATCATGAGATAAAAATGTATGCTCTATCTGAACCATGAGATAAAAATGTATGCTCTATCTGAATCATGAGATAAAAATGTATGCTCTGTCTGAATCATGAGATAAAAATGTATGCTCTATCTGAATCATTGTATAAAAATGTATGCTCTATCTGAATCATTGTAAAAAAATGTATGCTTTATCTGAATCATTGTAAAAAAATGTATGCTCTATCTGAATCATGAGATAAAAATGTATGCTCTATCTGAATGATGAGATAAAAATGTGTGCTCTATCTGAATCATTGTATAAAAATGTGTGCTCTATCTGAATCATTGTATAAAAATGTATGCTCTATCTGAATCATTGTATAAAAATGTATGCTCTATCTGAATCATTGTATAAAAATGTATGCTCTATCTGAATCATGAGATAAAAATGTGTGCTCTATCTGAATCATGAGATAAAAATGTATGCTCTATCTGAATCATTGTATAAAAATTTATGCTCTATCTGAATCATGAGATAAAACTGTATGCTGTATCTGAATCATGAGATAAAAATGTATGCTCTATCTGAATCATTGTATAAAAATGTATGCTCTATCTGAATCATGAGATAAAAATGTATGCTCTATCTGAATCATGAGATAAAAATGTATGCTCTATCTGAATCATGAGATAAAAATGTATGCTCTATCTGAATCATGAGATAAAACTGTTTGCTGTATCTGAATCATGAGATAAAAATGTATGCTCTATCTGAATCATGAGATAAAAATGTATGCTCTATCTGAATCATGAGATAAAACTGTTTGCTGTATCTGAATCATGAGATAAAAATGTGTGCTATATCTGAATCATGAGATAAAAATGTATGCTCTATCTGAATCATGAGGTAGAAATGTATGCTCTATCTGAATCATGAGATAAAACTGTTTGCTGTATCTGAATCATGAGATAAAAATGTATGCTCTATCTGAATCATTGTATAAAAATGTATGCTCTATCTGAATCATGAGATAAAAATGTATGCTCTATCTGAATCATGAGATAAAACTGTATGCTATATCTGAATCATGAGATAAAAATGTATGCTCTATCTGAATGATGAGATAAAAATGTGTGCTCTATCTGAATGATGAGATAAAAATGTATGCTCTATCTGAATCATTGTATAAAAATGTATGCTCTATCTGAATCATGAGATAAAACTGTATGCTGTATCTGAATCATGAGATAAAAATGTATGCTCTATCTGAATCATTGTATTAAAATGTGTGCTCTATCTGAATCATTGTATAAAAATGTATGCTCTATCTGAATCATTGTATAAAAATGTATGCTCTATCTGAATCATTGTATAAAAATGTATGCTCTATCTGAATCATGAGATAAAAATGTGTGCTCTATCTGAATCATGAGATAAAAATGTATGCTCTATCTGAATCATTGTATAAAAATGTATGCTCTATCTGAATCATGAGATAAAACTGTATGCTGTATCTGAATCATGAGATAAAAATGTATGCTCTATCTGAATCATTGTATAAAAATGTATGCTCTATCTGAATCATGAGATAAAAATGTATGCTCTATCTGAATCATGAGCTAAAAATGTATGCTCTGTCTGAATCATGAGATAAAACTGTTTGCTGTATCTGAATCATGAGATAAAAATGTATGCTCTATCTGAATCATGAGATAAAAATGTATGCTCTATCTGAATCATGAGATAAAACTGTTTGCTGTATCTGAATCATGAGATAAAAATGTGTGCTATTTCTGAATCATGAGATAAAAATGTATGCTCTATCTGAATCATGAGGTAGAAATGTATGCTCTATCTGAATCATGAGATAAAACTGTTTGCTGTATCTGAATCATGAGATAAAAATGTATGCTCTATCTGAATCATTGTATAAAAATGTATGCTCTATCTGAATCATGAGATAAAAATGTATGCTCTATCTGAATCATGAGATAAAACTGTATGCTATATCTGAATCATGAGATAAAAATGTGTGCTCTATCTGAATCATGAGATAAAAATGTATGCTATATCTGAATCATAAGATAAAAATGTGTGCTCTGTCTGAATCATGAGATAATAATGTATGCTCTATCTGAATCATGAGATAAAAATGTGTGCTCTATCTGAATCATGAGATAAAAATGTATGCTCTATCTGAATCATGAGATAATAATGTATGCTCTATCTGAATCATGAGATGAAAATGTATGCTCTATCTGAATCATGAGATGAAAATGTATGCTCTATCTGAATCATTGTATAAAAATGTATGCTCTATCTGAATCATTGTATAAAAATGTATGCTCTATCTGAATCATTGTTTAAAAATGTATGCTCTATCTGAATCATGAGATAAAAATGTATGCTCTATCTGAATCATGAGATAAAACTGTATGCTGTATCTGAATCATGAGATAAAAATGTGTGCTCTATCTGAATCATGAGATAAAAATGTATGCTCTATCTGAATCATGAGATAAAAATGTATGCTCTGTCTGAATCATGAGATAAAAATGTATGCTCTATCTGAATCATTGTATAAAAATGTATGCTCTATCTGAATCATTGTATAAAAATGTATGCTCTATCTGAATCATGAGATAAAAATGTATGCTCTATCTGAATCATGAGATAAAAATGTGTGCTATATCTGAATCATGAGATAAAAATGTATGCTCTATCTGAACCATGAGATAAAAATGTATGCTCTATCTGAATCATGAGATAAAAATGTATGCTCTGTCTGAATCATGAGATAAAAATGTATGCTCTATCTGAATCATTGTAAAAAAATGTATGCTTTATCTGAATCATTGTAAAAAAATGTATGCTCTATCTGAATCATGAGATAAAAATGTATGCTCTATCTGAATGATGAGATAAAAATGTGTGCTCTATCTGAATCATGAGATAAAAATGTATGCTCTATCTGAATCATTGTATAAAAATGTATGCTCTATCTGAACCATGAGATAAAACTGTATGCTGTATCTGAATCATGAGATAAAAATGTATGCTCTATCTGAATCATTGTATAAAAATGTGTGCTCTATCTGAATCATTGTATAAAAATGTATGCTCTATCTGAATCATTGTATAAAAATGTATGCTCTATCTGAATCATTGTATAAAAATGTATGCTCTATCTGAATCATGAGATAAAAATGTGTGCTCTATCTGAATCATGAGATAAAAATGTATGCTCTATCTGAATCATTGTATAAAAATTTATGCTCTATCTGAATCATGAGATAAAACTGTATGCTGTATCTGAATCATGAGATAAAAATGTATGCTCTATCTGAATCATTGTATAAAAATGTATGCTCTATCTGAATCATGAGATAAAAATGTATGCTCTATCTGAATCATGAGATAAAAATGTATGCTCTGTCTGAATCATGAGATAAAACTGTTTGCTGTATCTGAATCATGAGATAAAAATGTATGCTCTATCTGAATCATGAGATAAAAATGTATGCTCTATCTGAATCATGAGATAAAACTGTTTGCTGTATCTGAATCATGAGATAAAAATGTGTGCTATATCTGAATCATGAGATAAAAATGTATGCTCTATCTGAATCATGAGGTAGAAATGTATGCTCTATCTGAATCATGAGATAAAACTGTTTGCTGTATCTGAATCATGAGATAAAAATGTATGCTCTATCTGAATCATTGTATAAAAATGTATGCTCTATCTGAATCATGAGATAAAAATGTATGCTCTATCTGAATCATGAGATAAAACTGTATGCTATATCTGAATCATGAGATAAAAATGTATGCTCTATCTGAATGATGAGATAAAAATGTGTGCTCTATCTGAATCATGAGATAAAAATGTATGCTCTATCTGAATCATTGTATAAAAATGTATGCTCTATCTGAATCATGAGATAAAACTGTATGCTGTATCTGAATCATGAGATAAAAATGTATGCTCTATCTGAATCATTGTATAAAAATGTGTGCTCTATCTGAATCATTGTATAAAAATGTATGCTCTATCTGAATCATTGTATAAAAATGTATGCTCTATCTGAATCATTGTATAAAAATGTATGCTCTATCTGAATCATGAGATAAAAATGTGTGCTCTATCTGAATCATGAGATAAAAATGTATGCTCTATCTGAATCATTGTATAAAAATGTATGCTCTATCTGAATCATGAGATAAAACTGTATGCTGTATCTGAATCATGAGATAAAAATGTATGCTCTATCTGAATCATTGTATAAAAATGTATGCTCTATCTGAATCATGAGATAAAAATGTATGCTCTATCTGAATCATGAGATAAAAATGTATGCTCTGTCTGAATCATGAGATAAAACTGTTTGCTGTATCTGAATCATGAGATAAAAATGTATGCTCTATCTGAATCATGAGATAAAAATGTATGCTCTATCTGAATCATGAGATAAAACTGTTTGCTGTATCTGAATCATGAGATAAAAATGTGTGCTATTTCTGAATCATGAGATAAAAATGTATGCTCTATCTGAATCATGAGGTAGAAATGTATGCTCTATCTGAATCATGAGATAAAACTGTTTGCTGTATCTGAATCATGAGATAAAAATGTATGCTCTATCTGAATCATGAGATAAAAATGTATGCTCTATCTGAATCATGAGATAAAAATGTATGCTCTATCTGAATCATGAGATAAAACTGTATGCTATATCTGAATCATGAGATAAAAATGTGTGCTCTATCTGAATCATGAGATAAAAATGTATGCTATATCTGAATCATAAGATAAAAATGTGTGCTCTGTCTGAATCATAAGATAAAAATGTGTGCTCTATCTGAATCATGAAATAAAACTGTATGCTCTATCTGAATCATGAGATAAAAATGTATACTCTATCTGAATCATGAGATAAAACTGAGTGCTCTGTCTGAATCATGAGATAAAAATGAATGCTCTATCTGAATCATGAGATAAAAATGTATACTCTATCTGAATCATGAGATAAAAATGTATGCTCTATCTGAATCATGAGATAAAAATGTATGCTCTATCTGAATCATGAGATAAAATGTATGCTCTATCTGAGTCATGAGATAAAAATGTGTGCTATATCTGAATCATTGTATAAAAATGTGTGCTCTATCTGAATCATGAGATAAAAATGTGTGCTCTATCTGAATCATGAGATAAAACTGTTTGCTATATCTGAATCATGAGATAAAAATGTGTGCTCTATCTGAATCATGAGATAAAAATGTGTGCTCTATCTGAATCATGAGATAAAAATGTATGCTCTATCTGAATCATGAGATAAAAATGTATGCTCTATCTAAATCATGAGATAAAAATGTATGCTCTGTCTGAATCATGAGATAAAACTGTTTGCTCTATCTGAATCATGAGATAAAACTGTATGCTTTATCTGAATCATGAGATAAAACTGTATGCTCTATCTGAATCATGAGATTAAAATGTATGCTCTGTCTGAATCATGAGATAAAAATGTATGCTCTATCTGAATCATGAGATAAAAATGAATGCTCTATCTGAATCATGAGATAAAAATGTATGCTCTATCTGAATCAAGAGATAAAAATGTATGCTCTGTCTGAATCATGAGATAAAACTGTATGCTCTATCTGAATCAAGAGATAAAAATGTATGCTCTGTCTGAATCATGAGATAAAACTGTATGCTCTATCTGAATCATTGTATAAAAATGTATGCTCTATCTGAATCATTGTATAAAAATGTATTCTCTATCTGAATCATGAGATAAAACTGTATGATCTATCTGAATCATTGTATAAAAATGTATGCTCTATCTGAATCATGAGATAAAACTGTATGCTGTATCTGAATCATGAGATAAAAATGTATGCTCTATCTGAATCATGAGATAAAACTGTATGCTGTATCTGAATCATGAGATAAAAATGTATGCTCTATCTGAATCATGAGATAAAAATGTATGCTCTATCTGAATCATGAGATAAAAATGTATGCTCTATCTGAATCATGAGATAAAAATGTATGCTCTATCTGAATCATGAGATAAAAATGTGTGCTCTATCTGAATCATGAGATAAAAATGTATGCTCTATCTGAATCATGAGATAATAATGTATGCTCTATCTGAATCATGAGATGAAAATGTATGCTCTATCTGAATCATGAGATGAAAATGTATGCTCTATCTGAATCATTGTATAAAAATGTATGCTCTATCTGAATCATTGTATAAAAATGTATGCTCTATCTGAATCATTGTTTAAAAATGTATGCTCTATCTGAATCATGAGATAAAAATGTATGCTCTATCTGAATCATGAGATAAAACTGTATGCTGTATCTGAATCATGAGATAAAAATGTGTGCTCTATCTGAATCATGAGATAAAAATGTATGCTCTATCTGAATCATGAGATAAAAATGTATGCTCTGTCTGAATCATGAGATAAAAATGTATGCTCTGTATGAATCATGAGATAAAACTGTATGCTCTATCTGAATCATTGTATAAAAATGTATGCTCTATCTGAATCATTGTATAAAAATGTATGCTCTATCTAAATCATGAAATAAAAATGTATGCTCTATCTGAATCTTGAGATAAAAATGTGTGCTCTATCTGAATCATGAGATAAAAATGTATGCTCTATCTGAATCATGAGATAAAACTGTATGCTCTTTCTGAATCATGAGATAAAAATGTATGCTCTATCTGAACCATGAGATAAAACTGTATGCTCTTTCTGAATCATTGTATAAAAATGTATGCTCTATCTGAATCATTGTATAAAAATGTATGCTCTATCTAAATCATGAAATAAAAATGTATGCTCTATCTGAATCATGAGATAAAAATGTATGCTCTATCTGAACCATGAGATAAAAATGTATGCTCTATCTGAATCATGAGATAAAACTGTATGCTCTTTCTGAATCATTGTATAAAAATGTATGCTCTATCTGAATCATTGTATAAAAATGTATGCTCTATCTAAATCATGAAATAAAAATGTATGCTCTATCTGAATCATGAGATAAAAATGTATGCTCTATCTGAACCATGAGATAAAAATGTATGCTCTATCTGAATCATGAGATAAAACTGTATGCTCTTTCTGAATCATTGTATAAAAATGTATGCTCTATCTGAATCATTGTATAAAAATGTATGCTCTATCTAAATCATGAAATAAAAATGTATGCTCTATCTGAATCATGAGATAAAAATGTGTGCTATATCTGAATCATGAGATAAAAATGTATGCTCTATCTGAATCATGAGATAAAAATGTATGCTCTATCTGAATCATGAGATAAAAATGTATGCTCTATCTGAATCATGAGATAAAAATGTATGCTCTGTCTGAATCATGAGATAAAAATGTATGCTCTATCTGAATCATTGTATAAAAATGTATGCTCTATCTGAATCGTTGTAAAAAAATGTATGCTCTATCTGAATCATGAGATAAAAATGTATGCTCTATCTGAATGATGAGATAAAAATGTGTGCTCTATCTGAATCATGAGATAAAAATGTATGCTCTATCTGAATCATTGTATAAAAATGTATGCTCTATCTGAATCATGAGATAAAACTGTATGCTGTATCTGAATCATGAGATAAAAATGTATGCTCTATCTGAATCATTGTATAAAAATGTATGCTCTATCTGAATCATTGTATAAAAATGTATGCTCTATCTGAATCATTGTATAAAAATGTATGCTCTATCTGAATCATGAGATAAAAATGTGTGCTCTATCTGAATCATGAGATAAAAATGTATGCTCTATCTGAATCATTGTATAAAAATGTATGCTCTATCTGAATCATGAGATAAAAATGTATGCTCTATCTGAATCATGAGATAAAAATGTATGCTCTGTCTGAATCATGAGATAAAACTGTTTGCTGTATCTGAATCATGAGATAAAAATGTATGCTCTATCTGAATCATGAGATAAAAATGTATGCTCTATCTGAATCATGAGATAAAACTGTTTGCTGTATCTGAATCATGAGATAAAAATGTGTGCTATATCTGAATCATGAGATAAAAATGTATGCTCTATCTGAATCATGAGGTAGAAATGTATGCTCTATCTGAATCATGAGATAAAACTGTTTGCTGTATCTGAATCATGAGATAAAAATGTATGCTCTATCTGAATCATTGTATAAAAATGTATGCTCTATCTGAATCATGAGATAAAAATGTATGCTCTATCTGAATCATGAGATAAAACTGTATGCTATATCTGAATCATGAGATAAAAATGTGTGCTCTATCTGAATCATGAGATAAAAATGTATGCTATATCTGAATCATAAGATAAAAATGTGTGCTCTGTCTGAATCATAAGATAAAAATGTGTGCTCTATCTGAATCATGAAATAAAACTGTATGCTCTATCTGAATCATGAGATAAAAATGTATACTCTATCTGAATCATGAGATAAAACTGAGTGCTCTGTCTGAATCATGAGATAAAAATGAATGCTCTATCTGAATCATGAGATAAAAATGTGTACTCTATCTGAATCATGAGATAAAAATGTATGCTCTATCTGAATCATGAGATAAAAATGTATGCTCTATCTGAACCATGAGATAAAAATGTGTGCTATATCTGAATCATGAGATAAAAATGTATGCTCTGTCTGAATCATTGTATAAAAATGTATGTTCTATCTGAATCATGAGATAAAACTGTATGCTGTATCTGAATCATGAGATAAAAATGTATGCTCTATCTGAATCATTGTATAAAAATGTGTGCTCTATCTGAATCATTGTATAAAAATGTATGCTCTATCTGAATCATTGTATAAAAATGTATGCTCTATCTGAATCATTGTATAAAAATGTATGCTCTATCTGAATCATGAGATAAAAATGTGTGCTCTATCTGAATCATGAGATAAAAATGTATGCTCTATCTAAATCATGAGATAAAAATGTATGCTCTGTCTGAATCATGAGATAAAACTGTTTGCTCTATCTGAATCATGAGATAAAACTGTATGCTTTATCTGAATCATGAGATAAAACTGTATGCTCTATCTGAATCATGAGATTAAAATGTATGCTCTGTCTGAATCATGAGATAAAAATGTATGCTCTATCTGAATCATGAGATAAAAATGAATGCTCTATCTGAATCATGAGATAAAAATGTATGCTCTATCTGAATCAAGAGATAAAAATGTATGCTCTGTCTGAATCATGAGATAAAACTGTATGCTCTATCTGAATCAAGAGATAAAAATGTATGCTCTGTCTGAATCATGAGATAAAACTGTATGCTCTATCTGAATCATTGTATAAAAATGTATGCTCTATCTGAATCATTGTATAAAAATGTATTCTCTATCTGAATCATGAGATAAAACTGTATGATCTATCTGAATCATTGTATAAAAATGTATGCTCTATCTGAATCATGAGATAAAACTGTATGCTGTATCTGAATCATGAGATAAAAATGTATGCTCTATCTGAATCATGAGATAAAACTGTATGCTGTATCTGAATCATGAGATAAAAATGTATGCTCTATCTGAATCATGAGATAAAAATGTATGCTCTATCTGAATCATGAGATAAAAATGTATGCTCTATCTGAATCATGAGATAAAACTGTATGCTGTATCTGAATCATGAGATAAAAATGTATGCTCTATCTGAATCATTGTATAAAAATGTATGCTCTATCTGAATCATTGTATAAAAATGTATGCTCTATCTGAATCATTGTATAAAAATGTATGCTCTATCTGAATCATGAGATAAAAATGTGTGCTCTATCTGAATCATGAGATAAAAATGTATGCTCTATCTGAATCATTGTATAAAAATGTATGCTCTATCTGAATCATGAGATAAAAATGTATGCTCTATCTGAATCATGAGATAAAAATGTATGCTCTGTCTGAATCATGAGATAAAACTGTTTGCTGTATCTGAATCATGAGATAAAAATGTATGCTCTATCTGAATCATGAGATAAAAATGTATGCTCTATCTGAATCATGAGATAAAACTGTTTGCTGTATCTGAATCATGAGATAAAAATGTGTGCTATATCTGAATCATGAGATAAAAATGTATGCTCTATCTGAATCATGAGGTAGAAATGTATGCTCTATCTGAATCATGAGATAAAACTGTTTGCTGTATCTGAATCATGAGATAAAAATGTATGCTCTATCTGAATCATTGTATAAAAATGTATGCTCTATCTGAATCATGAGATAAAAATGTATGCTCTATCTGAATCATGAGATAAAACTGTATGCTATATCTGAATCATGAGATAAAAATGTGTGCTCTATCTGAATCATGAGATAAAAATGTATGCTATATCTGAATCATAAGATAAAAATGTGTGCTCTGTCTGAATCATAAGATAAAAATGTGTGCTCTATCTGAATCATGAAATAAAACTATATGCTCTATCTGAATCATGAGATAAAAATGTATACTCTATCTGAATCATGAGATAAAACTGAGTGCTCTGTCTGAATCATGAGATAAAAATGAATGCTCTATCTGAATCATGAGATAAAAATGTGTACTCTATCTGAATCATGAGATAAAAATGTATGCTCTATCTGAATCATGAGATAAAAATGTATGCTCTATCTGAACCATGAGATAAAAATGTGTGCTATATCTGAATCATGAGATAAAAATGTATGCTCTGTCTGAATCATTGTATAAAAATGTATGTTCTATCTGAATCATGAGATAAAACTGTATGCTGTATCTGAATCATGAGATAAAAATGTATGCTCTATCTGAATCATTGTATAAAAATGTGTGCTCTATCTGAATCATTGTATAAAAATGTATGCTCTATCTGAATCATTGTATAAAAATGTATGCTCTATCTGAATCATTGTATAAAAATGTATGCTCTATCTGAATCATGAGATAAAAATGTATGCTCTATCTGAATCATGAGATAAAAATGTATGCTCTATCTGAATCATGAGATAAAAATGTATGCTCTGTCTGAATCATGAGATAAAACTGTTTGCTCTATCTGAATCATGAGATAAAACTGTATGCTTTATCTGAATCATGAGATAAAACTGTATGCTCTATCTGAATCATGAGATTAAAATGTATGCTCTGTCTGAATCATGAGATAAAAATGTATGCTCTATCTGAATCATGAGATAAAAATGAATGCTCTATCTGAATCATGAGATAAAAATGTATGCTCTATCTGAATCAAGAGATAAAAATGTATGCTCTGTCTGAATCATGAGATAAAAATGTATGCTCTATCTGAATCATGAGATAAAAATGTATGCTCTGTCTGAATCATGAGATAAAACTGTATGCTCTATCTGAATCATTGTATAAAAATGTATGCTCTATCTGAATCATTGTATAAAAATGTATTCTCTATCTGAATCATGAGATAAAACTGTATGCTCTATCTGAATCATTGTATAAAAATGTATGCTCTATCTGAATCATGAGATAAAACTGTATGCTGTATCTGAATCATGAGATAAAAATGTATGCTCTATCTGAATCATGAGATAAAACTGTATGCTGTATCTGAATCATGAGATAAAAATGTATGCTCTATCTGAATCATGAGATAAAAATGTATGCTCTATCTGAATCATGAGATAAAAATGTATGCTCTATCTGAATCATGAGATAATAATGTATGCTCTATCTGAATCATGAGATAAAAATGTGTGCTCTATCTGAATCATGAGATAAAAATGTATGCTCTATCTGAATCATGAGATAATAATGTATGCTCTATCTGAATCATGAGATGAAAATGTATGCTCTATCTGAATCATGAGATGAAAATGTATGCTCTATCTGAATCATTGTATAAAAATGTATGCTCTATCTGAATCATTGTATAAAAATGTATGCTCTATCTAAATCATTGTTTAAAAATGTATGCTCTATCTGAATCATGAGATAAAAATGTATGCTCTATCTGAATCATGAGATAAAACTGTATGCTGTATCTGAATCATGAGATAAAAATGTGTGCTCTATCTGAATCATGAGATAAAAATGTATGCTCTATCTGAATCATGAGATAAAAATGTATGCTCTGTCTGAATCATGAGATAAAAATGTATGCTCTGTCTGAATCATGAGATAAAACTGTATGCTCTATCTGAATCATTGTATAAAAATGTATGCTCTATCTGAATCATTGTATAAAAATGTATGCTCTATCTAAATCATGAAATAAAAATGTATGCTCTATCTGAATCTTGAGATAAAAATGTGTGCTCTATCTGAATCATGAGATAAAAATGTATGCTCTATCTGAATCATGAGATAAAACTGTATGCTCTTTCTGAATCATGAGATAAAAATGTATGCTCTATCTGAACCATGAGATAAAACTGTATGCTCTTTCTGAATCATTGTATAAAAATGTATGCTCTATCTGAATCATTGTATAAAAATGTATGCTCTATCTAAATCATGAAATAAAAATGTATGCTCTATCTGAATCATGAGATAAAAATGTATGCTCTATCTGAATCATGAGATAAAAATGTATGCTCTATCTGAATCATGAGATAAAACTGTATGCTCTTTCTGAATCATTGTATAAAAATGTATGCTCTATCTGAATCATTGTATAAAAATGTATGCTCTATCTAAATCATGAAATAAAAATGTATGCTCTATCTGAATCATGAGATAAAAATGTATGCTCTATCTGAACCATGAGATAAAAATGTATGCTCTATCTGAATCATGAGATAAAACTGTATGCTCTTTCTGAATCATTGTATAAAAATGTATGCTCTATCTGAATCATTGTATAAAAATGTATGCTCTATCTAAATCATGAGATAAAAATGTATGCTCTATCTGAATCATGAGATAAAAATGTGTGCTATATCTGAATCATGAGATAAAAATGTATGCTCTATCTGAATCATGAGATAAAAATGTATGCTCTATCTGAACCATGAGATAAAAATGTATGCTCTATCTGAATCATGAGATAAAAATGTATGCTCTGTCTGAATCATGAGATAAAAATGTATGCTCTATCTGAATCATTGTATAAAAATGTATGCTCTATCTGAATCATTGTAAAAAAATGTATGCTCTATCTGAATCATGAGATAAAAATGTATGCTCTATCTGAATGATGAGATAAAAATGTGTGCTCTATCTGAATCATGAGATAAAAATGTATGCTCTATCTGAATCATTGTATAAAAATGTATGCTCTATCTGAATCATGAGATAAAACTGTATGCTGTATCTGAATCATGAGATAAAAATGTATGCTCTATCTGAATCATTGTATAAAAATGTATGCTCTATCTGAATCATTGTATAAAAATGTATGCTCTATCTGAATCATTGTATAAAAATGTATGCTCTATCTGAATCATGAGATAAAAATGTGTGCTCTATCTGAATCATGAGATAAAAATGTATGCTCTATCTGAATCATGGTATAAAAATGTATGCTCTATCTGAATCATGAGATAAAAATGTATGCTCTCTCTGAATCATGAGATAAAAATGTATGCTCTGTCTGAATCATGAGATAAAACTGTTTGCTGTATCTGAATCATGAGATAAAAATGTATGCTCTATCTGAATCATGAGATAAAAATGTATGCTCTATCTGAATCATGAGATAAAACTGTTTGCTGTATCTGAATCATGAGATAAAAATGTGTGCTATATCTGAATCATGAGATAAAAATGTATGCTCTATCTGAATCATGAGGTAGAAATGTATGCTCTATCTGAATCATGAGATAAAACTGTTTGCTGTATCTGAATCATGAGATAAAAATGTATGCTCTATCTGAATCATTGTATAAAAATGTATGCTCTATCTGAATCATGAGATAAAAATGTATGCTCTATCTGAATCATGAGATAAAACTGTATGCTATATCTGAATCATGAGATAAAAATGTGTGCTCTATCTGAATCATGAGATAAAAATGTATGCTATATCTGAATCATAAGATAAAAATGTGTGCTCTGTCTGAATCATAAGATAAAAATGTGTGCTCTATCTGAATCATGAGATAAAACTGTATGCTCTATCTGAATCATGAGATAAAAATGTATACTCTATCTGAATCATGAGATAAAACTGAGTGCTCTGTCTGAATCATGAGATAAAAATGAATGCTCTATCTGAATCATGAGATAAAATGTATACTCTATCTGAATCATGAGATAAAAATGTATGCTCTATCTGAATCATGAGATAAAAATGTATGCTCTATCTGAACCATGAGATAAAAATGTGTGCTATATCTGAATCATGAGATAAAAATGTATGCTCTGTCTGAATCATGAGATAAAAATGTATGCTCTATCTGAATCATGAGATAAAAATGTATACTCTATCTGAATCATGAGATAAAAATGTATGCTATATCTGAATCATAAGATTAAAATGTGTGCTCTGTCTGAATCATAAGATAAAAATGTATGCTCTATCTGAATCATGAGATAAAAATGTATACTCTATCTGAATCATGAGATAAAAATGTGTGCTCTGTCTGAATCATGAGATAAAAATGTATGCTCTATCTGAATCATGAGATAAAATGTATACTCTATCTAAATCATGAGATAAAACTGTTTGCTGTATCTGAATCATGAGATACAAATGTATGCTCTGTCTGAATCATGAGATAAAACTGTTTGCTGTATCTGAATCATGAGATAAAAATGTATGCTCTATCTGAATCATGAGATAAAACTGTTTGCTGTATCTGAATCATGAGATAAAACTGTTTTTTGTATCTGAATCATGAGATAAAAATGTATGCTCTATCTGAATCATGAGATAAAAATGTATGCTATATCTGAATCATGAGATAAAACTGTTTGCTGTATCTGAATCATGAGATAAAAATGTATGCTCTATCTGAATCATGAGATAAAAATGTATACTCTATCTGAATCATGAGATAAAAATGTGTGCTCTGTCTGAATCATGAGATAAAAATGTATGCTCTATCTGAATCATGAGATAAAAATGTATACTCTATCTGAATCATGAGATAAAACTGTTTGCTGTATCTGAATCATGAGATAAAAATGTATGCTCTATCTGAATCATGAGATAAAAATGTATGCTATATCTGAGTCATGAGATAAAAATGTGTGCTCTATCTGAATCATGAGATAAAAATGTATACTCTATCTGAATCATGAGATAAAAATGTATACTCTATCTGAATCATGAGATAAAAATGTATACTCTATCTGAATCATGAGATAAAACTGTTTGCTGTATCTGAATCATGAGATAAAACTGTTTTTTGTATCTGAATCATGAGATAAAAATGTATGCTCTATCTGAATCATGAGATAAAAATGTATGCTATATCTGAATCATGAGATAAAACTGTTTGCTGTATCTGAATCATGAGATAAAAATGTATGCTCTATCTGAATCATGAGATAAAAATGTATGCTCTATCTGAATCATGAGATAATAATGTATGCTCTATCTGAATCATGAGATAAAAATGTGTGCTCTATCTGAATCATGAGATAAAAATGTATGCTCTATCTGAATCATGAGATAATAATGTATGCTCTATCTGAATCATGAGATTAAAATGTATGCTCTATCTGAATCATGAGATGAAAATGTATGCTCTATCTGAATCATTGTATAAAAATGTATGCTCTATCTGAATCATTGTATAAAAATGTATGCTCTATCTGAATCATTGTATAAAAATGTATGCTCTATCTGAATCATGAGATAAAAATGTATGCTCTATCTGAATCATGAGATAAAACTGTATGCTGTATCTGAATCATGAGATAAAAATGTGTGCTCTATTTGAATCATGAGATAAAAATGTATGCTCTATCTGAATCATGAGATAAAAATGTATGCTCTGTCTGACTCATGAGATAAAAATGTATGCTCTGTCTGAATCATGAGATAAAACTGTATGCTCTATCTGAATCATTGTATAAAAATGTATGCTCTATCTGAATCATTGTATAAAAATGTATGCTCTATCTAAATCATGAAATAAAAATGTATGCTCTATCTGAATCTTGAGATAAAAATGTGTGCTATATCTGAATCATGAGATAAAAATGTATGCTCTATCTGAATCATGAGATAAAAATGTATGCTCTATCTGAACCATGAGATAAAAATGTATGCTCTATCTGAATCATGAGATAAAAATGTATGCTCTTTCTGAATCATTGTATAAAAATGTATGCTCTATCTGAATCATTGTATAAAAATGTATGCTCTATCTAAATCATGAAATAAAAATGTATGCTCTATCTGAATCATGAGATAAAAATGTATGCTCTATCTGAACCATGAGATAAAAATGTATGCTCTATCTGAATCATGAGATAAAACTGTATGCTCTTTCTGAATCATTGTATAAAAATGTATGCTCTATCTGAATCATTGTATAAAAATGTATGCTCTATCTAAATCATGAAATAAAAATGTATGCTCTATCTGAATCATGAGATAAAAATGTGTGCTATATCTGAATCATGAGATAAAAATTTATGCTCTATCTGAATCATGAGATAAAAATGTATGCTCTATCTGAACCATGAGATAAAAATGTATGCTCTATCTGAATCATGAGATAAAAATGTATGCTCTGTCTGAATCATGAGATAAAAATTTATGCTCTATCTGAATCGTTGTATAAAAATGTATGCTCTATCTGAATCATTGTAAAAAAATGTATGCTCTATCTGAATCATGAGATAAAAATGTATGCTCTATCTGAATGATGAGATAAAAATGTGTGCTCTATCTGAATCATGAGATAAAAATGTATGCTCTATCTGAATCATTGTATAAAAATGTATGCTCTATCTGAATCATGAGATAAAACTGTATGCTGTATCTGAATCATGAGATAAAAATGTATGCTCTATCTGAATCATTGTATAAAAATGTGTGCTCTATCTGAATCATTGTATAAAAATGTATGCTCTATCTGAATCATTGTATAAAAATGTATGCTCTATCTGAATCATTGTATAAAAATGTATGCTCTATCTGAATCATGAGATAAAAATGTGTGCTCTATCTGAATCATGAGATAAAAATGTATGCTCTATCTGAATCATTGTATAAAAATGTATGCTCTATCTGAATCATGAGATAAAACTGTATGCTGCATCTGAATCATGAGATAAAAATGTATGCTCTATCTGAATCATTGTATAAAAATGTATGCTCTATCTGAATCATGAGATAAAAATGTATGCTCTATCTGAATCATGAGATAAAAATGTATGCTCTGTCTGAATCATGAGATAAAACTGTTTGCTGTATCTGAATCATGAGATAAAAATGTATGCTCTATCTGAATCATGAGATAAAAATGTATGCTCTATCTGAATCATGAGATAAAACTGTTTGCTGTATCTGAATCATGAGATAAAAATGTGTGCTATATCTGAATCATGAGATAAAAATGTATGCTCTATCTGAATCATGAGGTAAAAATGTATGCTCTATCTGAATCATGAGATAAAACTGTTTGCTGTATCTGAATCATGAGATAAAAATGTATGCTCTATCTGAATCATTGTATAAAAATGTATGCTCTATCTGAATCATGAGATAAAAATGTATGCTCTATCTGAATCATGAGATAAAACTGTATGCTATATCTGAATCATGAGATAAAAATGTGTGCTCTATCTGAATCATGAGATAAAAATGTATGCTATATCTGAATCATAAGATAAAAATGTGTGCTCTGTCTGAATCATAAGATAAAAATGTGTGCTCTATCTGAATCATGAAATAAAACTTTATGCTCTATCTGAATCATGAGATAAAAATGTATACTCTATCTGAATCATGAGATAAAACTGAGTGCTCTGTCTGAATCATGAGATAAAAATGTATGCTCTATCTGAATCATGAGATAAAAATGTATACTCTATCTGAATCATGAGATAAAAATGTATGCTCTATCTGAATCATGAGATAAAAATGTATGCTCTATCTGAACCATGAGATAAAAATGTGTGCTATATCTGAATCATGAGATAAAAATGTATGCTCTATCTGAACCATGAGATAAAAATGAGTGCTCTATCTGAATCATAAGATAAAAATGTGTGCTCTGTCTGAATCATAAGATAAAAATGTATGCTCTGTCTGAATCATGAGATAAAAATGTATGCTCTATCTGAATCATGAGATAAAAATGTATACTCTATCTGAATCATGAGATAAAAATGTATGCTATATCTGAATCATAAGATAAAAATGTGTGCTCTGTCTGAATCATAAGATAAAAATGTATGCTCTATCTGAATCATGAGATAAAAATGTATACTCTATCTGAATCATGAGATAAAAATGTGTGCTCTGTCTGAATCATGAGATAAAAATGTATGCTCTATCTGAATCCTGAGATAAAATGTATACTCTATCTGAATCATGAGATAAAACTGTTTGCTGTATCTGAATCATGAGATACAAATGTATGCTCTATCTGAATCATGAGATAAAACTGTTTGCTGTATCTGAATCATGAGATAAAAATGTATGCTCTATCTGAATCATGAGATAGAACTGTTTGCTGTATCTGAATCATGAGATAAAACTGTTTTCTGTATCTGAATCATGAGATAAAAATGTATGCTCTATCTGAATCATGAGATAAAAATGTATGCTATATCTGAATCATGAGATAAAACTGTTTGCTGTATCTGAATCATGAGATAAAAATGTATGCTCTATCTGAATCATGAGATAAAATTGTATACTCTATCTGAATCATGAGATAAAAATGTGTGCTCTGTCTGAATCATGAGATAAAAATGTATGCTCTATCTGAATCATGAGATAAAATGTATACTCTATCTGAATCATGAGATAAAACTGTTTGCTGTATCTGAATCATGAGATAAAAATGTATGCTCTATCTGAATCATGAGATAAAAATGTATGCTATATCTGAGTCATGAGATAAAAATGTGTGCTCTATCTGAATCATGAGATAAAAATGTATACTCTATCTGAATCATGAGATAAAAATGTATACTCTATCTGAATCATGAGGTAAAAATGTGTGCTCTATCTGAATCAAGAGATAAAAATGTATGCTCTATCTGAATCATGAGATAAAACTGTATGCTCTATCTGAATCATGAGATAAAAATGTGTGCTCTATCTGAACCATGAGGTAAAAATGTGTGCTCTATCTGAATCATGAGGTAAAAATGTATGCTCTATCTGAACCATGAGGTAAAAATGTGTGCTCTATCTGAATCATGAGATAAAAATGTATGCTCTATCTGAATCATGAGATAAAAATGTGTGCTCTATCTGAATCATGAGATAAAAATGTGTGCTCTATCTGAATCATGAGGTAAAAATGTATGCTCTATCTGAATCATGAGGTAAAAATGTATGCTCTATCTGAATCATGAGATAAAAATGTGTGCTATATCTGAATCATGAGATAAAAATGTATGCTCTATCTGAATCATGAGATAAAAATGTGTGCTCTATCTGAATCATGAGATAAAACTGTTTGCTGTATCTGAATCATGAGATAAAAATGTATGCTCTGTCTGAATCATGAGATAAAAATGTATGCTCTATCTGAATCATGAGGTAAAAATGTATGCTCTATCTGAACCATGAGATAAAACTGTTTGCTGTATCTGAATCATGAGATAAAAATGTGTGCTCTATCTGAATCATGAGATAAAAATGTATGCTCTGTCTGAATCATGAGATAAAAATGTATGCTATATCTGAATCATGAGATAAAAATGTATGCTCTATCTGAATCATGAGATAAAAATGTGTGCTCTGTCTGAATCATGAGATAAAAATGTATGCTATATCTGAATCATGAGATAAAAATGTTTGCTGTATCTGAATCATTAGATAAAAATGTATGCTCTATCTGAATCATGAGATAAAAATGTATGCTCTATCTGAATCATGAGATAAAAATTTGTGCTGTAACTGAATCATGAGATAAAAACGTTTTCTCTATCTGAACCATGAGATAAAAATGTATGCTCTATCTGAATCATGAGATAAAAATGTGTGCTCTATCTGAACCATCAGGTAAAAATGTGTGCTCTATCTGAATCATGAGATAGAACTGTTTGCTGTATCTGAATCATGAGATAAAACTGTTTTCTGTATCTGAATCATGAGATAAAAATGTATGCTCTATCTGAATCATGAGATAAAAATGTATGCTATATCTGAATCATGAGATAAAACTGCTGTATCTGAATCATGAGATAAAAATGTATGCTCTATCTGAATCATGAGATAAAAATGTATACTCTATCTGAATCATGAGATAAAAATGTGTGCTCTGTCTGAATGATGAGATAAAAATGTATGCTCTATCTGAATCATGAGATAAAATGTATACTCTATCTGAATCATGAGATAAAACTGTTTGCTGTATCTGAATCATGAGATAAAAATGTATGCTCTATCTGAATCATGAGATAAAAATGTATGCTATATCTGAGTCATGAGATAAAAATGTGTGCTCTATCTGAATCATGAGATAAAAATGTATACTCTATCTGAATCATGAGATAAAAATGTATACTCTATCTGAATCATGAGGTAAAAAATGTGTGCTCTATCTGAATCAAGAGATAAAATGTATGCTCTATCTGAATCATGAGATAAAACTGTATGCTCTATCTGAATCATGAGATAAAAAATGTGTGCTCTATCTGAACCATGAGGTAAAAATGTGTGCTCTATCTGAATCATGAGGTAAAAATTGTATGCTCTATCTGAACCATGAGGTAAAAATGTGTGCTCTATCTGAATCATGAGATAAAAATGTATGCTCTATCTGAATCATGAGATAAAAATGTGTGCTCTATCTGATCATGAGATAAAAATGTGTGCTCTATCTGAATCATGAGGTAAAAATGTATGCTCTATCTGAATCATGAGGTAAAAATGTATGCTCTATCTGAATCATGAGATAAAAATGTGTGCTATATCTGAATCATGAGATAAAAATGTATGCTCTATCTGAATCATGAGATAAAAATGTGTGCTCTATCTGAATCATGAGATAAAACTGTTTGCTGTATCTGAATCATGAGATAAAAATGTATGCTCTGTCTGAATCATGAGATAAAAATGTATGCTCTATCTGAATCATGAGGTAAAAATGTATGCTCTATCTGAACCATGAGATAAAACTGTTTGCTGTATCTGAATCATGGGATAAAAATGTGTGCTCTATCTGAATCATGAGATAAAAATGTATGCTCTGTCTGAATCATGAGATAAAAATGTATGCTATATCTGAATCATGAGATAAAAATGTATGCTCTATCTGAATCATGAGATAAAAATGTGTGCTCTGTCTGAATCTGAGATAAAATGTATGCTATATCTGAATCATGAGATAAAAATGTTTGCTGTATCTGAATCATTAGATAAAAATGTATGCTCTATCTGAATCATGAGATAAAAATGTATGCTCTATCTGAATCATGAGATAAAAATTTGTGCTGTAACTGAATCATGAGATAAAAACGTTTTCTCTATCTGAACCATGAGATAAAAATGTATGCTCTATCTGAATCATGAGATAAAAATGTGTGCTCTATCTGAACCATCAGGTAAAAATGTGTGCTCTATCTGAATCATGAGATAAAAATGTGTGCTCTATCTGAATCATGAGGTAAAAATGTATGCTCTATCTGAATCATGAGATAAAAATGTATGCTCTATCTGAATCATGAGGTAAAAATGTATGCTCTATCTGAATCATGAGATAAAACTGTTTGCTGTATCTGAATCATGAGATAAAAATGTATGCTCTGTCTGAATCATGAGATAAAAATGTATGCTCTATCTGAATCATGAGGTAAAAATGTATGCTCTATCTGAACCATGAGATAAAACTGTTTGCTGTATCTGAATCATGAGATAAAAATGTGTGCTATATCTGAATCATGAGATAAAAATGTGTGCTCTGTCTGAATCATGAGATAAAAATGTTTGCTGTATCTGAATCATGAGATAAAAATGTATGCTCTATCTGAATCATGAGGTAAAAATGTGTGCTCTATCTGAATCATTGTATAAAAATGTATGCTCTATCTGAATCATGAGGTAAAAATGTATGCTCTATCTGAATCATTGTATAAAAATGTATGCTCTATCTGAATCATGAGATAAAAATGTATGCTATATCTGAATCATGAGATAAAAATGTGTGCTCTATCTGAATCATGAGATAAAAATGTATGCTATATCTGAATCATGAGATAAAAATGTGTGCTCTGTCTGAATCATGAGATAAAAATGTATGCTATATCTGAATCATGAGATAAAAATGTGTGCTCTATCTGAATCATGAGATAAAAATGTATGCTATATCTGAATCATGAGATAAAAATGTGTGCTCTGTCTGAATCATGAGATAAAAATGTGTGCTCTGTCTGAATCATGAGATAAAAATGTGTGCTCTGTCTGAATCATGAGATAAAAATGTGTGCTCTGTCTGAATCATGAGATAAAAATGTGTGCTCTGTCTGAATCATGAGATAAAACTGTTTGCTGTATCTGAATCATTAGATAAAAATGTATGCTCTATCTGAATCATGAGATAAAAACGTTTTCTCTATCTGAACCATGAGATAAAAATGTATGCTCTATCTCAATAATGAAATAAAAATGTATGCTCTATCTCAATAATTAAATAAAACTATATGCTCTATCTGAATCATGAGATAAAACTGTATGCTCTAACTGAATCATGAGATAAAAATGTGCGCTCTATCTGAATCATGAGATAAAACTGTATGCTCTATCTGAATCATGAGATGAAAATGTATGCTCTATCTGAATCATGAGATAAAACTGTATGCTCTATCTGAATCATGAGATTAAAATGTATGCTCTATCTCAATAATGAAATAAATATTTTGGCTTTAATGTCCCTTTAACTTTGCAGATACAAATAAAGAAAACAATAAATGTGATTTTAGGCCATAAACCAGTCAGGGACATTTTATGCACTTTTCTTTGATACAATAAAATAACCATGTTTATATATTTTGGTTTTTATTGTTCTAAGAGATGTGCTATTTTATATTTCCCAGATAATAGTTTTATTTTAGACCATGAGGTAGGCGTATCACGCCAACTGACATATGGTAAATCTATTTTCAGTCCTGTTTTATTTTGCTTCCCGGTAAGCCACAAACACGTATTTTAAGATATTTATGTTTAGGATGCGAAAGCAAGTCCAGTAAAAATAAAGGTTTTTTTTATAGATATAGATGGAAAGATCTACTTGGAAATATTTTACATTGAAAACATATTGCTTCTTATTATAAATAAAACATTCACAGCAGTAATTCCATCTGTGCCCCTGCTAGAGAGACATGCAAAGCCTTAGTATGCCAGGCTTTATAGATCCCTATAGCTGGAAGTGGTTAAAACTCATTGAGCTCTAGAATAAACCATGAAATGTAATAGTGAAAGGTAACGTACCCTACAGGAGCTGCTCTTCAACAGTAAATAAAAAAATTCTATACATTTTTTTTTTTTTTTTTTAGAAAAATTAAATACCCCAACGCATTTCACAATTTAGTATTAGATTTATGCATCTCAAATACATAGTAAGTACTGCTATGTAAAGCACAATCTGATCAATTTAATATCTCAGAGATCCTGTCATTTCCAAAATATTTAACACAGTAAAAGTAATTATGGAGTCAATGAAAGTCCTTGTTTGCTGGTTATTAGCAGGTTATAATGTGCAGGTGAGCCCTTTTGGCTATTGGTATGATTGCAATAAGACATTTTCATTTTTTAGTGACAGCACTTTTTACATTAATGATTCATTGGACTATCCCCTAAACTTAACAGCCATTAAAGGGACATGAAGCCCAACATGCTTCTTTCATGATTCAGATAGAGCATACACTTGTAAACAACTTTCCAATTTAATACTTTTATCAATGTTTTTTCATTGTATTGGTATCTTTTATAGAAGAAGTAGCAATGTACTAGTGGGATCTAGCTGAAAAAAATCTGCGATGTCAATGATAAGAAGCATGAATGTGCAGCCACCAATCATCAGCTAGCTTCAAGGTCCACTCTTGAGCCTACCTAGGTATGCATTTAACAAAGGATACCAGGAGAAAAAAGTACATTTGATAAAATAAGTATATTGGAAAGTTATTTAAATTGTATGCTCTATCTGAATCATGATTTTTTTTTTATTGTTATCTCCCTTTAATAGCCAGTCCTGTTTTACTATAACATTCCAAAGTCTTAAAACTTGACAACTCATTTAGGGGTAGATTACAAGTTGAGCGCTTTTTTTAACGTGTACCCATAAAGGGGAAAATTTGCCCGTTTACAGGCACTCTTTAAGTAAGCCATTACAAATGGCTGTTTAATGCTCCCGCAAGCAAGTGCAATTAACCAGAGGTCAGAGCTCTAGTTAATAAAAAAATGTTGCCACAAATGCAGCCCCAAATAAAGTGGACAGTTCTTTTATAAAAAAAAAAATATATATAAGCAATTTTATTAAGCAGTTATAAGGGGTTAAAGTGAGGGTGGGTATGTGGGGTGTTAGACAAAAAATGGCATTGAAAGTCTCTTTACATGGAGGTCAATGGGGACTGTGATTGTACTCTAAATATATCTGTATATGCTCATATATATATATATATATATATATATATATATGTTATTATGTGTATATACACATATAAACACATAAATATACACATATAAACACATACATATACAGTATATGTATATATTCATATACAAATATATTTTATTTTCTGCCCAACACTGCCCGAATGACCCCCTGCATTTCACCTATGGAAGAACGTTCTCATGAACTCAAGGCTTCAAGGCATTGCGTGCACTGGTATTACTGAGTGGAGCACAAATATCACGGTTGTGAAAGTGCAATTTTACGTTACACTCATAATCTAGGCCTTACTGGGCCATTTTTAACTTATCAAATTCTAAAGCAAAAATGGCTTGATACAATTGAAAGTGTTCTACTCTATCTAAGAACAGTTCGAAAACAAAATAAAGAGGTAAAATAAATCATGAAAGCACATTAAAAATATATATTATAAATGAACATATTATGGGTAGCTTACATTCTGAGTTTAAAGGGAAAGTGTACTCTGATATTTTCACCCCTTTAATGAGCTGACGGAAAATTAATATATACTAAACTATAGGCAAAAGCAAGTTGAGATGTAGTTAAAACATTTCAGTTTAATTTGTAATTGATGCAAACTGAGCCTTTATATCAGCCCCAGGTGTGTTCCAGTTAACTTCTACTCCCCATTGAAATTCTGTATCCCACATAGCTTCATTTCTTTCTATAACAGTAATCTGTCATGTCTCTGGGACTTTTAGGTTCTGCCCTTTTCTATAGAATTCAGTGAGTTCAGCCCCTGTGCAGTATGCACTATAATTTCTCTCCAAACTAGGGAATATTTGCTTATTGGGGTCACAGAAAATAATGAAGCTCTGTTAGAAACTGAAGCTGTCAGATTTTAAATTTTATTTTAAAAGGATTACAAAGTGCAATGTAATTTGTAAACAATACACATAAATGTACAAAGTATGATCCTAATTTGTTAAAGTTACACATAAACCGTGAAAGCATAATCAGAATTTGTAAAATCACAATCCTAAGTACACTGCTGTATACAAAATAGAACACAAAATAGAAAGTGCAAAGTTTAAATGTAATAAAATTAATCTGAAATATAAAGTAATATAAAATACACGCACAAAGGGTAAATGCAGCAGAACTGTCATGTCCTGCAGTGCTACTTTGCACTGGGATTGTCTCTCCTTCTGTATGTGAAGGAGAGACAAGCCCAGTACAATATACCACTGCATGACATGACAGTTCTGCTGCATTTACGCTTTATGTATTTATATTACTTTACACTTCAAATAAGGTTTTATTACATTTAAACTTTTCACTTTCTATTCTGTATTTTATTTTTGTATACAGCAGGATTTTGAATTTAAATATTCTGATTATGCTTTCATAGTTTCTGTGTAACTTAGGGGTCATACTATTTATTTAGGTGTATCTTTTACAAATTACAATTCCCCATACATTTTAAATTCTGCAGCTTGCATAAAAAGTGATCAGAAACACATTTTTTACAGTTCACTGTCTCTTTATGATTTTTTAGATTTATAAAAAACAAAACTAAGGCCTAGATTTGGAGTTCAGCGGTAGCCGTCAAAACCAGCGCTAGAGGCTCCTAACGCTGGTTTTGGCCGCCCGCTGGTATTTGGAGTCAGTGATTAAAGGGTCTAACGCTCACTTTTCAGCCGCGACTTTTCCATACCGCAGATCCCCCTACGCCATTTGCGTAGCCTATCTTTTCAATGGGATCTTTCTAACGCTGGTATTTAGAGTCGTTTCTGAAGTGAGCGTTAGAGCTCTAACGACAAAATTCCAGCCGCCTGAAAATAGCAGGAGTTAAGAGCTTTCTGGCTAACGCCGGTTTATAAAGCTCTTAACTACTGTACCCTAAAGTAACACTAACACCCATAAACTACCTATGTACCCCTAAACCGAGGTCCCCCCACATCGCCGCCACTCTATTTAAATTTTTAACCCCTAATCTGCCGACCGCCACCTACGTTATACTTATGTACCCCTAATCTGCTGCCCCTAACCCCGCCGACCCCTATATTATATTTCTTAACCCCTAACTTGCCCCCCACAACGTCGCCGCAAGCTACTTAAAATAATTAACCCCTAATCTTCCGACCGCAAATCGCCGCCACCTACGTTATCCCTATGTACCCCTAATCTGCTACCCCTAACATCGCCGACCCCTATATTATATTTATTAACCCCTAATCTGCCCCCCTCAACGTCGCCGACACCTGCCTACACTTATTAACCCCTAATCTGCCGAGCGGACCTGAGCGCTACTATAATAAAGTTATGAACCCCTAACCCGCCTCACTAACCCTATCATAAATAGTATTAACCCCTAATCTGCCCTCCCTAACATCGCCGACACCTAACTTCAATTATTAAACCCCTAATCTGCCGACCGGAAGCTCACCCGCTATTCTAATAAATGTATTAACCCCTAAAGCTAAGTCTAACCCTAACACTAACACCCCCCTAAGTTAAATATAATTTTTATCTAACGAAATAAATTAACTCTTATTAAATAAATGATTCCTATTTAAAGCTAAATACTTACCTGTAAAATACATCCTAATATAGCTACAATATAAATTATAATTATATTATAGCTATTTTAGGATTAATATTTATTTTACAGGTAACTTTGTAATTATTTTAACCAGGTACAATAGCTATTAAATAGTTAAGAACTATTTAATAGTTACCTAGTTAAAATAATAACAAAATTACCTGTAAAATAAGTCCTAACCTAAGATATAATTAAACCTAACACTACCCTATCAATAAAATAATTAAATAAACTACCTACAATTACCTACAATTAACCTAACACTACACTATCAATAAATTAATTAAACACAATTCCTACAAATAAATACAATTAAATAAACTAGCTAAAGTACAAAAAATTAAAAAAGAACTAAGTTACAGAAAATAAAAAAATATTTACAAACATAAGAAAAATATTACAACAATTTTAAACTAATTACACCTACTCTAAGCCCCCTAATAAAATAACAAAGCCCCCCAAAATAAAAAATTCCCTACCCTATTCTAAATTAAAAAAGTTACAAGCTCTTTTACCTTACCAGCCCTGAACAGGGCCCTTTGCGGGGCATGCCCCAAGAATTTCAGCTCTTTTGCCTGTAAAAAAAAACATACAATACCCCCCCCCAACATTACAACCCACCACCCACATACCCCTAATCTAACCCAAACCCCTTAAAGAAACCTAACACTAAGCCCCTGAAGATCTTCCTACCTTGTCTTCACCATACCAGGTTCACCGATCCGTCCTGGCTCCAACATCTTCATCCAACCCAAGCGGGGGTTGGCGATCCATAATCCGGTCCAGAAGAGCTCCAAAGTCTTCCTCCTATCCGCAAGAAGAGGACATCCGGACCGGCAAACATCTTCTCCAAGCGGCATCTTCGATCTTCTTCCATCCGGAGCGAAGCGGCAGGATCCTGAAGACATCCAGCGCGGAACAATCCATCCGGACCGACGACTGAGCGACGAATGACTGTTCCTTTAAGGGACGTCATCCAAGATGGCGTCCCTCGAATTCCGATTGGCTGATAGGATTCTATCAGCCAATCGGAATTAAGGTAGGAATTTTCTGATTGGCTGATGTAATCAGCCAATCAGAATCAAGTTCAATCCGATTGGCTGATCCAATCAGCCAATCAGATTGAGCTCGCATTCTATTGGCTGTTCCGATCAGCCAATAGAATGCAAGCTCAATCTGATTGGCTGATTGGACTCGGCCAATCGGATTGAACTAGATTCTGATTGGCTGATTCCATCAGCCAATCAGAAAATTCCTACCTTAATTCCGATTGGCTGATAGAATCCTATCAGCCAATCGGAATTTGAGGGACGCATCTTGGATGACGTCCCTTAAAGGAACAGTCATTCGTCGTTCAGTCGTCGGTCCGGATGGATGTTCCGCGCTGGATGTCTTCAGGATCCTGCCGCTTCGCTCCGGATGGAAGAAGATCGAAGATGCCGCTTGGAGAAGATGTTTGCCGGTCGGATGTCCTCTTCTTGCCGGATAGGAGGAAGACTTTGGAGCCTCTTCTGGACCGGAGTATGGATCGCCAACCCCCGCTTGGGTTGGATGAAGATGTTGGAGCCAGGACGGATCGGTGAACCTGGTATGGTGAAGACAAGGTAGGAAGATCTTCAGGGGCTTAGTGTTAGGTTTCTTTAAGGGGGTTTGGGTTAGATTAGGGGTATGTGGGTGGTGGGTTGTAATGTTGGGGGGGGGGTATTGTATGTTTTTTTTTACAGGCAAAAGAGCTGAAATTCTTGGGGCATGCCCCGCAAAGGGCCCTGTTCAGGGCTGGTAAGGTAAAAGAGCTTGTAACTTTTTTAATTTAGAATAGGGTAGGAATTTTTTATTTTGGGGGGCTTTGTTATTTTATTAGGGGGCTTAGAGTAGGTGTAATTAGTTTAAAATTGTTGTAATATTTTTCTTATGTTTGTAAATATTTTTTTATTTTCTGTAACTTAGTTCTTTTTTATTTTTTGTACTTTAGATAGTTTATTTAATTGTATTTATTTGTAGGAATTGTGTTTAATTAATTTATTGATAGTGTAGTGTTAGGTTAATTGTAGGTAATTGTAGGTAATTTATTTAATTATTTTAATTGATAGGGTAGTGTTAGGTTTAATTATAACTTAGGTTAGGATTTATTTTACAGGTAAATTTGTTATTATTTTAACTAGGTAACTATTAAATAGTTCTTAACTATTTAATAGCTATTGTACCTGGTTAAAAATAATTACAAAGTTGCCTGTAAAATAAATATTAATCCTAAAATAGCTATAATATAATTATAATTTATATTGTAGCTATATTAGGGATTTATTTTACAGGTAAGTATTTAGCTTTAAATAGGAATAATTTATTTAATAAGAGTTAATTTATTTCGTTAGATTTAAATTATATTTAACTTAGGGGGGTGTTAGTGTTAGGGTTAGACTTAGCTTTAGGGGTTAATACATTTATTAGAATAGCGGTGAGCTCCGGTCGGCAGATTAGGGGTTAATAATTGAAGTTAGGTGTCGGCGATGTTAGGGAGGGCAGATTAGGGGTTTAATACTATTATGATAGGGTTAGTGAGGGCGATTAGGGGTTAATAACTTTATTATAGTAGCGCTCAGGTCCGCTCGGCAGATTAGGGGTTAATAAGTGTAGGCAGGTGTCGGCGACGTTGTGGGGGGCAGGTTAGGGGTTAATAAATATAATCTAGGGGTCGGCGGTGTTAGGGGTAGCAGATTAGGGGTACATAGGGATACGTAGGTGGCGGCGGTTTACGGAGCGGCAGATTAGGGGTTTAAAAAAATATGCAGGGGTCAGCGATAGCGGGGGCGGCAGATTAGGGGTTAATAAGTGTAAGGTTAGGGGTGTTTAGACTCGGGGGTACATGTTAGAGTGTTAGGTGCAGACGTAGGAAGTGTTTCCCCATAGGAAACAATGGGGCTGCGTTAGGAGCTGAACGCTGCTTTTTTGCAGGTGTTAGGTTTTTTTTCAGCTCAAACAGCCCATTGTTTCCTATGGGAGAATCGTGCACGAGCACGTTTTTGAGGCCGGCCGCGTCCGTAAGCAACTCTGGTATCGAGAGTTGCATTTGCGGTAAAAATGCTCTACGCTCCTTTTTTGGAGCCTAACGCAGCATTTGTTTGAACTCTCGATACCAGAGTTAATTTTATGGTGCGGCCAGAAAAAAGCCCGCGGAGCGTTAACAGCCCTTTTACCGCCGAACTCCAAATCTAGGCCTAAGTGTGCTACAAAACAAAGAAAATTTTATAAAAAGATAAATTGGTATTGTTAGAAAATCTGCAATGAATTCCAGCAATTACTCTAAAAGGTTGTGTTGAGCACATGCAATGCTTTCTTGGGTTTCTGCCCACACTCAGATTCTTCTCTTGCTGAAATGATACACAAGTGGGAAGATACAAGAAAGTGTAAACCATTCAGATGATTGACACATATATTTATGCAATTTCCTTCAAATCAGTGAACGTTCAGTTTGGGCAATTATTGATCTCTTATATTATTTCAAACAACAGACAGGGCATCATTCAAAGACACAGCGTTTCAAAGGTATACTAGGATACTTTAGCCAAAAAAATACTTTTTTATTATATGAGCATTTATTGTTTGATGAATTATGATTTTTGATCTGAATTTATTCAAATGCAAAATAAATAAAGAGTAGAAATAGATTTCAACTTTCATTAACAGATAATTAAAATGTTGTTATTTTTTGTGAATAGATTTTTGTGGCAGCACAGGAACAAGAGATGCAGAGACAAGTTCCATGCAGCTTTATACTGGTAAGAAAATGACCCTACTATATGCAGCATCCTATACTCAGTGATTTCTTTATACCTGCAGGGAGGTCACCCCTAAGTGTGACCCAAGCTCTCTAGGGGTCCTTAAACAATCATTATTTTCCCAGAAATGCTTAATAGCATCACATTCACACTTCTCTGGAAAGATTTAACTAACCCGTAAGCTGCCAGAAAAGCGGCATTGCAAAGCTTCTCAGACAACTATGAGCTAGAATATCTAATTATAGGGACACTGTATTTAAAAATCAATTTTTGAAGGAAGTACCTATTAACAAATGATAGTTAAAAGAACGTCCATTCAGACTATAAGGGATATTTATCAAGCCGTCAAAGGCAAATACGCTGGAATCCCGCAGCGAAATTGTGGCGAGCCTGATTCGCCCCATTTATCAAAGCCTACAGACCAGCAAAAGTTGAAATTTGTGATGTAACATACGATCCACCGGTCTCAATCCGACACAGATCGATGCTTACATCATTACAGATGTTCCAAATACACATTCGGCACTATCTGACACCTTTTATCATTTATCAAACTTCTATTCCGGCCCAGCGCACCTGCTTTTCAATCTGCCACCCTGGAGCCGCGGATGCCTAGGAATCAATGAGAGTCTGAAAGCAGCGAAAGCTTATGTTCGATGCTGCCAGATACCCATTGAGTTCTATGGTAGAATAAAAGTTACTTTTACACCTAACACCCTCACATGTACCCAGAGTCTAAACACCCCTAAATCTCGCCGCCCCAACATCGCCGCAACCTACATAATGTTATTAACCCCTATCCCACCACTCCCCGACACCGCCGCAACTAAATAAAATTATTAACCCCTATCCCGCCGCTCCCCGAGCCCACCACAACTAAATAAAGTTATTAACCCCTAAACCACCAGCCCTCCACATTGCCATAAACTAAATTAAGCTATTAACCCCTAAATCTAACAACCCGCTAACTTTACATTAAATATTAACTCATCCCTATCTTATAATAAATTTAAACTTACCTTTAGAATTAAAATAAAATATATTAAACTATTAATTAACCTACCCTAGCTATTATACTAAAATTACATTAAACTATATTAAAATAGCCCTTTTCAGGGCAATGGGAGCTTAGTTTTTTTTAGATAGGTTTTTATTTGGGGGGTTGGTTGTGTGGGTGGTGGGTTTACTGTTGGGGGGGGTGTTTGTATTTTTATTTACAGGTAAAAGAGCTGATTTCTTTGGGGCAATTCCCCGCAAAAGGCCCTTTTAAGGGCATTGGTAGTTTAGTGTAGGCTAGGTCTTTTTTATTTTGCGGGGGCTTTTTTATTTTCATAGGGCTATTAGATTAGGTGTAATTAGTTTAATATTTATTATTTTTTTTTTGTGTAACTTAGTGTTTTTTATTTTGTGTAACTTAGTGTTATTTTTTTGTAATTTAGTAATTTTTAATGTTAGCTATAAATAATTTGAGTAGGGTTAGGTGTTTAAATATGTAATATAGTTAATTTAATTGTTAGTTTAATGTAGTTTTAGTATAATAATTAGGGTAGGTTAATTAATAGTTTAATGTAATTTAATGTAATTTTAGTATAATAGTTAGGGTAGGTTAATTAACAGTTTAATATAGTTTAATGTAATTTTAGTATAATAGGGTAGGTTAATTAGTAGTTTAATATAGTTTATTTTAATTTGAAAGGTGAGTTAAAATTTATTATAAGATAGGGATGAGTTAATTATTTAATGTAAAGTTAGCGGGTTGTTAGGTTTAGGGGTTAATAGCTTAATTTAGTTTTATGGCGATGTGGGGGGCTGGCGGTTTTTAGGGGTTAATAGGTTAGTACAAGGTAGTGATGTGGTTTAGGGGTTAATACATTTATTTAAAAAGTTATACAAAAAATGCAAAGATAGTAGTACAATAGCTAGCAAGTATAGTTTTCCTTACTCATAAACAATAGTGTTCAGAATTAGTATAGCCAGATCTAAAGTATGGTATTTTAGATAATGGCACTATAGAATGTTCCAAAAAGTCCATTAACCTGTTCAAGTGAAAAAGAAGTGTATTTGAGTAAGAAAGTCTTGCCCTAAATATATAATCCTGTAAAACAAATTAGTTTACTAATGTCCGGTAAAGCCAAAACTTTTGTAGTGAAGGAATAGTATCCAATGTGTTCCGGAAAAGTAATAGTTATGGTAACTTGTATCCCGTGAAAGTCACAGAAATAATAACAGGAAAAAATATATCTTCAAAACACTGTAGGGTTAATTGAAGTAAAAATACTTAGCTAGTATCCTCAATGCCAGCGGGTGCGTAAAAATCTGTCAAAGTGCTGTTTTGCCAGTAGAGGTGGTGTGCCGGATCGTTCCGTAAGCAGGACTACAAGGACAACTTCCACAGATGGTCGTGGCTTGGTGAAAAACCCCTCCAGTCGCGTCTGTAGGTAATGCCTAGGTCCGCGTGGCACACCGTAATCCTTCTGTGACGTCAGGACGTGCGCTACTCGTAAGCGCTTGATGACAAGTTCCTGGGTCAAGGGTGAAAATGGCTTCGCTGAGAGGTCGGGTGATGTCTGAGGGCTCCAACAAGCGGTATCCCATCCGCTGAATAATGGAAAAGGTAAGTCCCACCAGGGGGAATGAAGGAGGAGACCCGGGAGACAGCAAACTTGATATAAGAATCTTTAATTCTTTAGTTCAGCCAACGGCCAAATGACAGGTGCAAGTACAGATAGACACCTGACGCGTTTCGCGCATGCGTACATGCGCTTCATCAGAGGCTAATGAGTTTTTTGTGAGGCAAGACCTATATTGGGGCCTGTAACCAATCAACAGTCAAATTGCAAGTTGCAAATGTGCAGGTAATGATTAATGGTACCTGCCCCCCAATAGGTCTCGCAAGATATATTGTTCATATCCAACAGAGCACACAATAACAAATCCTAACAATAAAAACTAAGATAAAATAAAGTAATATATACAATAATAAACCTATTGCATATTTCAAAAAAACAACGATATCATTTTCCAATTGCTGTGACATATAAAAATAACATGTTAACTGTTTGATTTTAGTTAAAGAACAGATAGACAAATCAAAATATTTTAGTTAAATATGTCATGTAAGTAATATAGTGTTGCTAGAGCAAAAGAAACACAACTAAAAGATAATAAAAGGTAAAAACAAATTTAAAATAAAATCTTAATAAATGTTATAACATATAGAACAAATAATAATAGTTATGGTAAGTGATGTCTCAATTAAAAATTATTAGTGGTATCCAAAACAAAATGACCTTCAATATAGGTGACTAATAATATGCATCAATGGGTTAAAGAAAACTTTGTTGTTTTATCACAGGTCACTTGAAAAGACCACATCCTATGTTTGTAAATTATATGGTCTGGTAGTACAGATAGAGCACATATTATTTTGTACTATATCACTGCTATGAGTTTAATTCTCAAGTCAACTGTAGTTTAAAAACCTTATAAGGCTGTGACTAGAGGTAAAGTATTAATACTCAATTATCTGTACTGAATCATGCTGAGACAATCTAATATCCAATAAATATTAAAGACATATTCAATCGGCCATAAGCTGTAGATAGTGCAATATAAAGGATATGGTAGATATGAACAAGTGTATGTAAGTCATGGAGGAGGGGAGCTAATCCCACTGATCTATTAAAGATCAATTTAAGTGATATTCAAACAATAAGTTAGATTAAAGTTAGGTTCCCAAATGTAGAAGAGAGAGATTTTACTTTTGTATTATCTAATTTACATTATATTGTGTATTTTATATTTGATTATACGTGAGAGTTATAATATTTATTAGTATTTTCTTCTCTCAAAATTTGTTTTTGAAAGATTTTTTTGATTAAAAGTATATCTCTCACTATCAGGGCATTTACATTCACTATTTACCTGCCTAAGCGGTCTATTCAAAGAATTACAATTCACTAAAGTCATATAGAGATGGAGGTATTCTTAACTATTCAGTAAAGAGATCTACATCCATCCTCTTATTCATTCCCTCTGGGGCCCTAGTGTGTAATTTTACTATCCAAAATATTTCCTTTTTGCGAAGAGTTTTACCTCTATCTCCCCCTCGGGGATGTTGTTTTATGGTGTCTATGCCGATAAATGAAAAATATTTAGGGCCTATACCATGAGTTCTAAAATGTTTAGCAACTGGTGTTTTTGGTTCTTTCTCATCTAGAGAGCGTAAATGTTCTCGGATCCTGTCCTTTAATGGACGGGTCGTGATGCCTACATATTGGCTTGAGCAGAATAAGCAATTGATCAAGTAGATCACAAATAAAGAATTGCAATCTATCCTGTCTCTTATTTGGAAGTTTCGTTTAGTAATATTTGAAAGAAAATGTGTTAGTGACTGTAATACAAGTACAACCCTTACAAGGGACATGTCCACATTTAAAACAGCCAGATCTAAGACTTAACCAGTTTATATTTCTTTAAACCCATTCGATGCATATTATTTAGTCACCTATATTGAAGGTCATTTGTTTTGGATACCACTAATAATTTTAATTGAGACATCACTTACCATAACTATTATTATTTGTTCTATATGTTATAACATTTATTAAGATTATATTTTAAATTTGTTTTTACCTTTTATTATCTTTTAGTTGTGTTTCTTTTGCTCTAGCAACACTATATTACTTAGATGACATATTTAACTAAAATATTTTGATTTGTCTATCTGTTCTTTAACTAAAATCAAACAGTTAACATGTTATTTTTGTATGTCACAGCAATTGGAAAATTATATCGTTGTTTTTTTTAAATATGCAATAGGTTTATTATTGTATATATTACTTTATTTTATCTTAGTTTTTATTGTTAGGATTTGTTATTGTGTGCTCTGTTGGATATGAACAATATATCTTGCGAGACCTATTGGGGGGCAGGTACCCTCTCACAAACAATCAATTAATCATTACCTGCACATTTGCAACTTGCAATTTGACTGTTGATTGGTTACAGGCCCCAATATAGGTCTTGCCTCACAAAAAAGTCATTAGCCTCTGATGAAGCGCATGTACGCATGCGCGAAACTCGTCAGGTGTCTACCTGTACTTGCACCTGTCATTTGGCCGTTTGGCTGAACTAAAGAATTAAAGATTCTTATATCAAGTTTGCTGTCTCCGGGTCTCCTCCTTCATTCCCCCTGGTGGGACTTACCTTTTCCAATACATTTATTTAGTTGCTTAGGGCTCCGGGAGTGGCAGGATAGGGGTTAATAACTTTATTAGAGTTGCGGTGGGCTCCGAGAGCGACGGGATAGGGGTTAATACATTTATTAAAGTTGGGACCGGGTCCGGGAGCGGCGGGATAGGGGTTAATAATTTTTTTATAGTGGTGGGGTTTAGTGATAGGGTATAAATAAAGTTGGGAAAAAGACGAATAGCAGCGAGATCGATGACTGCTGGTTACAACAGTCCACTGCTCATCACCCCGTACTTGGTGCGCGGCTTTTTTGACAGTTTTTTTTATAAATATGAAGAGCGTATACAGGTTCGCTGCCGCGATATTAGGCGAGCGTATTGGTGCCTGCGAATGCAGCACAGTTGACGGCTTGATAGATAGGCCTCTATGAGCCTTAGTAGGAAGTGCCTATTAGCCAATAAGGATTAATTAATGGAAAGTACGAAGCTAATTCAGCTGTATGACGCTTCAATTTAGTTTAAATAATTTAAATAATTTGAAATAAATAATAATCGACCTTAATCCCTCCTGCCACAAGACACATATAGAGTATATAAATACAGCTACAGATCAAAAGAAAGGAAGAGAGGCACCGGATATGTGAAAATTACAAATTTTACTTTATTTCTTTAAAAACTGGAAAACAGGTTACAGCATATAACCTAAAGGACTGGGTTGTAGGTGTGGGTAGCCACGTACCCCCTTGGCTGACGCCGTTGCAGCTTCTTGCCATATTCGTAGCTAATGAGTGCCTGTGCTTTCACCCTTAAGTACTAAAACACACACTCTCTCATAGGTAAAAACAAGCCACGTGACTATACAAACACACCTACACCTTAGTGTTAAAAACACGCCCATTTGAGGGCTTTGAATTACTGCCCTTATACCTTCTAACCTTAGTCTCCTTATAATATTATTTATCATCCAAACCTAAATACTATTTTAGAATATGTCCTATTTATAAGGTATTTTAGAGGGGGTAAGTGAATAGTGGGATATATGTTTGGAACTGACAGAAAAACAGCATGACCATATCTGCTGTCTAGTTAGATTAAACATTACGGCTACAAAATTATTATTGCTTAGAGGTTATTCACCATAAGGGGAATTGGGTGATCCTTCTTTGTGACTATTATTTATTTGAACATGTTATAAATACAGCAGTTGTTTATGCTTTATAAATTACATTTTTATTGACTACATTAATATGTTTAGCATACAGGGTAATGAAATGATTATCAGGAAAGACGGGGACTTGTGAGTATACAACACGCCCCTGATGTGCTTATGACTTATCTTAGCATGCTCCTCTCACCACTGCTCACCCACTTTATTCCGCACCACCCACAAGTTCCCTTAGCCTGTATCATAAAGCCTCTGTATAGGAGGTAACTACGCATTTGTGCAGTGCTCATTCTTAGGGACGGATGGACTCATATGTGCAATCATAAATGCACTCCACAGGTTCACATACATAAAAACAATTTTAATTAATTGTATTAAAATTACACACAAAGGGGCTTTAAAATCGGACGCATTTCGCACTGCAGATTAATGGTTGATTAAAAGTACAATAGCCATAGTTGTATTGGTGAACAAACATTTAATTCAAAGAAAAATGTATTTTTTTAACTTTATGTATTTTAAAATGTCGGCGCTTATGTGTAAAAATTGAAAAAAAAAACACTTTAAAAGGACAGAGAAATACAAATTGAAACGTACATGAATGGATCACAATTTTGAAAAGAAGCATTTTTTCCATACATATATATTATCAGTTTCGAAAATAGTTTACTGCACTTGGAGCATATGCATATATGCCCCATGCACCTGCATTTAAACACAGTGCCTGCCTTTGTACTATTACCTGTACAATAGAAAAATGCTTGTTTTCAAAACTGATATGCATGTAAATTTCAGTTCTTGAGTTTTATATCCCTTAATTAAATTCATCTAGATTAACCAGTTGATTTAATTATTGACAGTAAAAATGAAGAGTTCAACTTTTTACTGTAGTAAAATACAATTTTTTTTTAATTAGATGTTAGATTAGATAGATTTGTGCAAATAATTAGATACATTACAAAGAAATGAGTATCTCATAATACATTGATATTTAGTGCCCTTTATTATACGTAGAACATCTTCTAATACAGAGGCTCAATGGATCTTCACAACAATAAATGGCTATAAGAATCTAACAAATGAATATGAAATGCATGAAGAGTTTACATCATACTTTGAGGATTGTTTGAGAAATATATGCAGCTCTGTCAAACATTATTTCCCCTAGAGATAAAAAGCTCTACATTTTACTTGGCATGAAATGAATGTATATCTGCATTTACTGAGCAGAAATATTACTATGCAAGTCCAACCCTTGGGGACAGCTAGAAACTAGACAGAAAATAAATGAAACAGAGAGAGAGTTTACACAAACAACAATATATAAAATATCTCTCAATGAAAAATCATTATATGAGCGTCAGTTACTTGCAAAGACTTCACTTTTGTCTGGAAGGTAGAAGACAAAAAACAATTAAAAGGAAAACAGCCTGGTGCCTCACAAGCTCTGAATGTTTCTCTCCCTCTCTCTCTCTCTCTCTCTCTCTCTCTCTTTCTCGCTCTCTCTCTCTCTCTCTCTCTCTGTATATATATATATATATATATATATATATATATATATATATCTTTCTCTCTCTCTCTCTTTCTCACTCTCTCTCTCTCTCTTTCTCTCTCTCTCTCTTTCTCTCTCACTCTCTCTCTCTCTTTCTCTCTCTCGCTCTCTCTCTTTCTTTCTCTCTCTTTCTCTTTCTTTCTTTCTTTCTTTCTTTCTCTCTCTCTCTCTCTTCCTCTCTCTTTCTCTATCTTACTCTCTCTCTCTTTCTCTCTCTCTTTCTCTCTCTTTTTCTTTCTCTCTCTTTCTCTCTTGCTCTCTCTTTCTCTCTCTCTCTCTCCTTTTCTCTCCTTTCACTTTCCTCTCTTCAATCTAATTATCTCTCCTTCTCTCTGTTTACTTTTATTTTTTTCCTGTCTCACATTCTGCATTTTTTAATTTCTTTTCTGCATCTTCCAATACTTGTCCCTACCATTGTTCCTCTCTCTCTCTCTCCTCCCTCTCTCTACCTCCTCTCTCTCTCTGTACTCTACTCTCCCTCTCTCTTTCTCTCTCTCTTTCTCCTCTCTCTTTTTCTCTCTCCCTCTCTCTCCCCCACCTCTCTCTCTCGCTCTCTCTTTCTCTCTCTCTCTTTCTCACTCTCTCTCTCTTTCTCCCCTCTCTATCTATCTATCTATCTATCTATCTATCTATCTATCTATCAACTATCTATCGGTTTCTTTCTCTCTCTCTTTCCCTCCCCCCTTTCTCTCTCTCTCCTCTCCTCTCTCCCTCTTTCTCCCTTTCTCTCTCTCTCTCTCTCTCTCTCTCTCTCTCTCTCTCTCTATATATATATATATATATATATATATATATATATCAGTGACGTGCAGTGAGGTCAGAGGCTGGTGAGGCACTAGATATGATACGACGGAGAAACACATGTACAGAGGGCGCAAGTACCCCCAACAGGGCAGGTTTAAATTATAGCTGAACCAGTGCACAGGTGACATAATCAGGTGATGGGTGAGAGCAAGTTAGTAACCACTGAGTTACTGATCAGCTGATTACTTCACCTGTGCACTGATTCAGCTATAATGAAAACCTGGCCTGTTGGGGGTACTTGAGGACCATTGTTGAGAAACACTGCACTAAAGCACCAGCTCATCGGAAATATATTGATTACCTGGAAAATAAAGCACACATACTCTGCTCACTGACACCCACACACACTCTTCTCACATACACACTCACACAATTCTGTGGCACAGTGCCAGTTACTAAGCAATTAGAATGATACACAAACTCTTCTCTACTCACTACTGTATTGTAAAAATAGAAATAATTTACCATACAAATTTTACACAAAGGACAAGTTATCAATACTGCCAACACAGCTGCTGCAATATGGTGTTCAAGAAACGCATGTGCACATCCCACTTAGGTATGCTCTTCAACAAAGGACACCAAAGGATACCAAAAGAATGAAGTACATAATAAAAGTAAAATAGAAAGTTTATTTTTTGTGTGCAATTTCTATCTGAATGATGGAAATGTGATTATGACTGTCATGTTCCTTTCAAAAACTAATTTGATTTGCTGACATGGGGCCAGTAACAGTTGATACAAATTCTCAAAATATAAATAACTAGAAAAGTCTATTAAAATAGCATGCTCTACCTCAATCATGAAAGTTTAATTTTAAATGTGTCCCTTTGACTATGTGTTTAACCAGTTACTTTACAGTGGCATTATTTCTATAAACATTTAAGTGCAATAATTATATTTATTTTTTAACTGACTCATTATCTCCTTTTTATTAATATAAACTTGTATAAAAGCAGCACATATTAAAAACACAATGCAACAGCTTTCAATTGATTTGTGAATTACAAGTTAACAGCAGTCTTTAAATAAATGGAGACACAGAGAAAAATAAAAATAGATACTGCATCCTCTGACTGAACAGACATAACATATATGGAGTTTGTACCTAATTAAATCAAATAACCATGAAAAAGGGAGGCTTAGCAATATTCAATGTCAAAAACTTTAATTTAAATAATGTTGACACTGCACATTTAACTTCAAACTTAAATTATGGATTTAAATTTGAATTGACCCTTTGACTTCCTGTCAGTATTGGGTTATGCTCACTTACTGTCCCCCCTGTTAATGAGCTGTGTCTGAACACAATTTGTGAATCACAAGAGAAGTAGAATACTACTTTACTCTTCTGCTTGGTGTCATTTGTTCTTAGGTTACCTCAGCTTCCAGTTGTGTCACATGACCCTGCTCACTGCATCCTCCTTCTGATTAATCTATATAACCTTCACTTGCTAGGAGGCATCAAGAGGGGTGCCTCCTATTGGTCCCAATTTTTGTTGCTAATATATTGACAGAACACAGGTGGCGCTGCAGCACAGCTTTTCCATTGACTCATGTACTGCAATGGAGAGAAGCGTTCCTGTACCTGCCTCTCCATAGCATTACATGGGGGAAAAATATATATTTTTTTTACTTTTTTGTTAATGTAATTTAAATTAAATTTAATTAAGCTTTGGCCACATATGGCAGGGTAGGCACTGCCTCCCCTGCCTCTTATTAGTGCACGTCCCTGATATATATATATATATATATATATATATACAGTGGGGGAAAAAGTATTTAGTCATCCACCAATTGTGCAAGTTCTCCCACTTAAGAAGATGAGAGAGGCCTGTAATTTTCATCATAGGTATACCTCAACTATGAGAGACAAAATGTGGAAACAAATCCAGACAATCACATTGTCTGATTTGGAAAGAATTTATTTGCAAATTATGGTGGAAAATAAGTATTTGGTCAATATCAAAAGTTCATCTCAATACTTTGTTAAGTATCTTTTGTTGGCAATGACAGAGGTCAAACATTTTCTGTAAGTCTTCACAAGGTTGTCACACACTGTTGCTGGTATGTTGGCCCATTCCTGCATGCAGATCTCCTCTAGAGCAGTGATGTTTTGGGGCTGTCGCTGGGCAACACGGACTTTCAACTCCCTCCAAAGGTTTTCTATGGGGTTGAGATCTGGAGACTGGCTAGGCCACTCCAGGACCTTGAAATGCTTCTTACGAAGCCACTCCTTCATTGCCCGGGCGGTGTGTTTGAGATCATTTCATGCTGAAAGACCCAGCCACATTTCATCTTCAATGCCCTTGCTGATGGAAGGAGGTTTGCACTCAAAATCTCACGATACATGGCCCCATTCATTTTTTCATGTACATAGATCAGTCGTCCTATTCCCTTTGCAGAGAAACAGCCCCAAAGCATGATGTTGCCACCCCCATGCTTCACAGTAGGTATGGTGTTCTCTCTCCTCCAAACACGACGTGTTGTGTTTCTACCAAACAGTTCTACTTTGGTTTCATCTGACCATATGACATTCTCCCAATCCGCTTCTGGATCATCCAAATGCTCTATAGCATACTTCAGATGGGCCCGGACATGTACTGGCTTAAGCAGGGGGACATGTCTGGCACTGCAGGATCTGAGTCCCTGGCAGCGTAGTGTGTTACTGATGGTGGGCTCTGTTACGTTGGTCCAGCTCTCTGCAGGTCATTCACTAGGTCCCCCCATGTGGTTCTGGGATATTTGCTCACCGTTCTTGTGATCATTTTGACCCCATGGGGTGAGATCTTGCGTGGAGCCCCAGATCGAGGGAGATTATCAGTGGTCTTGTATGTCTTCCATTTTCTAATTATTGCTCCCACAGTTGATTTCTTCACACCAAGCTGCTTGTCTATTGCTGATTCAGCCTTCCCAGCCTGGTGCAGGGCTACAATTTTGTTTCTGGTGTCCTTCGACAGCTCTTTGGTCTTCACCATAGTGGAGTTTGGAGTGTGACTGTTTGAGGTTGTGGACAGGTGTCTTTTATACTGATAACAAGTTCAAACAGGTGCCATTAATACAGGTAATGAGTGGAGGACAGAGGAGCCTCTTAAAGAAGAAGATACAGGTATGTGAGAGCCAGAAATCTTGCTTGTTTGTAGGTGACCAAATACTTATTTTCCACCATAATTTGTAAATAAATTCTTTCCAAATCAGACAATGTGATTATCTGGATTTGTTTCCACATTTTGTCTCTCATAGTTGAGGTATACCTATGATAAAAATTACAGGCCTCTCTCATCTTCTTAAGTGGGAGAACTTGCACAATTGGTGGCCGACTAAATACTTCCCCCCCCCACTGTATATATATATATATATATATATATCTTTCTTTCTCTCTCTCTCTCTCTCTATATACATATATCTTCCCTCTCTATCTATCTATATCTCTCTTTCTTTCTCTCTCTCTCCCCCTTTCTCTCTCTCTCTCTCTCTCTCTCTCTCTCTCTCCTCTCTTCCTCTCTCTCCCTTTTTCTATCTATCTATCTATCTATCTATCTATCTATCATGTGTGAACATATGTATTTATGTGTTTATATGTGTGTATATGTCTTTAAATACATATGTATATATATATATATATATATATATATATACATATATATACATACATATAAATACATAAATACATATGTACACACACATACACACACATATATATATATATATATATATATATATATATATATATATACATATACATATATATATATATATATATATATACACTAGTCCTAAAGCCTGTGTATGCAATTTGCACAATTAAATGTCGATAAAAAGGTTAATGTCTCACTGCAGCCATGTTGATTATGGAAAATTTGCAGTTTGAACAAACTTGGTAGAGGACCTTACAAGGAGCATATGTGAAAGGTTGTGCATCAACCTATTGTATTGGGCATAGGTTCCCTTTTAGAGCTCAGAATGGATAGATGGCATCCTGCAGCCCTTAGTTCTAGGTCTCACTAGCTATCTAAAAGATACCACACATGTTCTTAATATTTTTAAAACATTCAAGTGGAGAGATAACTATAGCTGGCTCACCATAGATGTGGTTTCTTTGTATTCTACCATTCCACATTCATTGGGTCTGAGAGCCATAAAGTTTTTCTTAGATCAAGGCACACATCTGAATGATGACTTTAAGGCATATTGTTAGAGTTATTAAGTTCTTGCTTGAGAGCAATTACTTTATGTTTGAAAATTACTTCTATCTTCAGAGACAGGGCATAGCTATGGGGGCACATTTTGCCCCCCCATATGCTAACCTCTTTATGGGGTGGTGGGAGCGTGCCTTGATCTATGAAGATATTAGTCATTTTAATAAAGCTATTAAGCTTTATAAGAGATTTATTGACAATCTCATTTTGGTTTGGGATAGCAGTGAATCAGAAGCAGCATTTTTTGTAAACTTTCTTAACCCCTTAATGAGCAAGGATTTGCCAGGCACGTCCTCCATTGGAGGTCACTTAACAACCAAGGACATGCCTGGCACGTCCTCTGGGGTTTGAAGCTCTGGAATCGATCCTGGTCACTTCCAGCAGCTTCTAAGGTATTGCAGTGATGCCTCAACATTGAGGCATCATTGCAATACCTTTTTTGGCACACCGATGCAAAGAGGGCCACTCTGTGACCCTCTCTGCATCGGCCAGCGATGGAGCCGATCATTGGTAGGTGGTAGCAGCTACAGGGAGGCGGGTGGGAGGCCCATCACTGGCAATCTTCTGGCCAGCAGTCGGAAAAGATTGCCGGGTGCGTGCACATTCACATGTGCATGTGCGCGCCCGCGATCTGGGCTTTACAAATTCAAAGTGGTGGGACAGGGTGGTGGGTGGCGGTTGTGGGTGGGAGAGGAGGGGCGAAATAATTTCTAAAAATAGATCTAGGAGGGGGAGGGGTAGGGTATGCAGGGGGGGCAGCTACACTACAGAAAAAAGTGGTTATTTAAAAAAAAAAACACATTTAAGTGCAAAGTGGGTTCTGTATCCAAAATGGTGGGAAATAGTTAGTGGGGGAGGATTAGAGAGCTCTTTGGAGGGGATCAATGAGGTTGGGGGCTAAGGAGAGATTATACACAGCAGAATATATATATTTTAAACATTTTTTTAAAAAAAAAGCCTTTTATTTTAGTACTGGCAGACTATTAATTATTCTTTAAACAAACTCCCAATAAAATGCATATACAAAACAATAAAATTATTTATTATTTAATAATTATTCTTTAAACAAACCCCCAATAAAATGCATATACAAAACAATAAAATTAATGTAAATTCCTAAATTCTTTATATTAGTTACTAGTTAGTTATATTTATAGAGAACCAGATATGAATCAAACTATACAAGTTTAAACTGTTATAATATGCTTTACAAAGCAAATCAGATATACCTCTAGAATTAACCTTATTCACAATTGAATTGCATTAAAATACCACAATGAAATATCACAGTATGGGTCACTAACTTCCAGACAAATATACTTAAGCTATTTAGCCCACAAATGATTCTATACAACCTTAATTAAAACACCAGAAGTTATATATATTCTTACTGTAAACAGTCAGTTTATATGCCAATGTCTATATATATATATATATATATATATATATATATATATATATATATATATATATATATATACACATTTGCAAAGATAAATTACACACCAGAGATATTTACTTACAATAAGGGGCCTGACTTAGAAATATGCAATCTAAAGGATATTTATCTAGCAAATAAATTAATTACTTAGCATACAAGAGTGACTCGTTAAGACTACACAGGACTATGAATGCAAGCTAAAATACCAAATGCCCTTTTAAATCTACTAACTGCAATTAGTTATAGTTACCAAATACCTTTGATTTAAATATTATAAATATATTTATCAATCGCGTATACTTCACCAAAATAACCTAGTCGATAATTCAGCTTCTAGAACTTCTTGTTTCACCTCATATGAAATAAGGGTATTTGCAATATAGATAATAAAAAGTAGCCAAATTTGCTTAAAGTGACTGTGTCCCAACACAGCAAGTTATCAGTCCAGAGGTCAGCAAAAAGTCAGCAGCCTTTTTCTCCTCTTGCATTCAGCTTATATTATCTTAATCATTGGTGAAACAATATGATAGGCCCTTTGGAAGCTTGTCTGTGATTCGTCCCTGGATCTGAACATCTCATAGGTTATTTTGGGAAACACCTCCCTGAGCAGCCAAATGCCTTTTGGCTGTGATACCATTCCTGATCCATAGGTGGCAGCAGACACCCATGAATGCAGATCTCATAATCAATATTACTAACAATGTAATACATCCTTATAAAGTGATTATTCAATACACTATGATTCCTAGTACTAATAAGTTACATGTTCAAATACACATGGATCACACAGTACCATTTTTTCTGATCATTTTAAGACCAAACGTGAATATATTTCACTTATAATATATTAAAATGCGTTTAAAATCATATTTTCTATGAAACGATTTAAAGGATTATAATGTCTTCATCATGGATTTAATTACTTTTTCAGTTATTATCTTAATATGACATACATACCTTGAGATCAGCAAACATATGTCATTTTCATGTAATTATATATACATTGGATTACTATCCCATACAGATTAATATTTCATATCTGTATATCTCTCTTTGAGAGTACAAAACACATAGGATATTATTTAAAATACCGATTATATGTGTACTTATTAGGTGCCTGAAAAATATAAAGGAATAGGTTACTAAAATTGGACATTTTAAATTGACTGTATTGCTATTTATTAACTCAACATATGTATCCCAATTTGCCCTTTAGATATCTGGAAGACAGAAAAAAATATATAAATATGTTACATATTTTAAAGTGGGATTATTACAATTGTTATTTAATCCTTTACAATCTGAATTGCATTTCCCCAGATCCATATATAGACATTTATTACAGTCTAAGGCATGTATTTAATGTTTGAGATTTAAACATAAGTTGTGATTCAAAAATGAATTTACAAGTTATAACGCAAAACATGTGTCTCTGCTTAGCTAGCATCGATGTGGATTTGAGGTCTAGGGGTAATTAAAAGGTCTGTGCTAATTAACTATATTCCTGGGCCTTAGTGAGGTTCAAAGAGATTTCCATAGACATTCAGGCCCATTTATCAAGCTCCGTATGGAGCTTGAAGGGCCGTGTGTCATGCGAGTCTTCAGACTCGCCAGAAACACAATTTATGAAGCAGCGGTCTAAAGACTGCTGCTCCATAACCCTGTCCGCCTGCTCTGAGCAGGCGGACAGGAATCGCCAAAAATCAACCCGATCGAATACGATCGGGTTGATTGACACCTCCCTGCTGGCCGATTGGCCGTGAGTCAGCAGGGGGCGGCGTTGGACCAGCAGCTCTTGTGAGCTGCTGGTGCAATGTTAAATGCGGAGAGCGTATTGCTCTCCGCATTTAGCGAGGTCTTGCGGACCTGATCCACAGTGTCGGATCAGGTCCGCAAGACCTTTGATAAATTGGGGCCATTATGTCTGTTGGCATATGCTTCTTGTGTCTGATCTAAGATTTGCAATACACAACCATATAGATGACCATCTTTTTGAAGTAATTTGCCTTTCTTTGAAATGACTGCCTGAACTAACTAGACTAAATGTCTTCCCTTTGCTCTCACCTAGATGCATTGTAATTTTGCATATTGAGTGGGGGAGGATTGAATTGTGGTCAGCCAGGCATCTAATGTCTTACAAATAATTAATCATTTGGTGTAGACAGCCATGTATATAATAAATAATATATATATATGTATATATATATATATATATATATATATATATATATATATATATTATTTAATAACATTCAGATACCCTGACAATAACTTGTGAAGGCTCGCCAGAAAAACGGGGCATAAAGCTCCATACGGAGCTTGATAAATAGGCCCCATATAGATATATGTATACGTGCATTGGAACACTTTGCAGTTTAGTAGATGAAAACATGTAAAAGCATATTTATGCAACATTCATATTTAATAAAATGTTATATTGAATATTTACAGTAAATGTTTTACATTCCAATGTTCTGCACATAGCAGAATATGTTCTATGTATTTATAAATAGATATTCCTATATATATATATATATATATATATATATATATATATATATATATATATATATATATCTGTACAGGCATCCCTCAGAGACCACAGCAATAAAGCGAATATAGCAATAAAATGAGTCGCACTTGTTTTTTTGCTTCCCGGTACATATAAAAGTTATATTTGCACTGTACTGTAGTCTATTAAAGGGACATAATACTCATATGCTAAATCACTTGAATCTGATGCAGTATAACTGTAAAAAGCTGACAGGAAAATATCACCTGAGCATCTCTATGTAAAAAAGGAAGATATTTTACCTCACAATCTCCTCAGTTCAGCAGAGTAGGTTCTGTGTAAAAAGATATACTCAGCTGCTCCCAGCTGCAGGTAAAAAAATTTAAAAAATGAAGAAATGAACAGCAGCCAATCAGCATCAGCAGTGCTGAGGACATGAACTCTTACTGTGATCTCATGAGATTTGACTTAACGCTCATGAGATTTCATAGTAAGCTTCCTTTACCTGATTGGTGAAATAATATGAGAGTGCACGAAGCTCATCCTTTCAGTTGTCCCGGGACAGACATACTAATATGCTGCTTAGAAATCCTTTACAATGGGAGGTGGCTACTGAGGAACTTTTGAGGTAAAATATCTTTCTTTTTTACATAGAGATGTTCAGGTGATATTTTCTAGTCAGCTTTTTACAGCTATGCTGCATCACTTTCAAGTGTTTAAACATTTGGGTATTATGGCCCTTTAAGTGTGCAATAGCATTATGTCTAAAAAAAGTACATAGCTTAATTAATAATGACTTCATTGCTAATATATGCTAACCATCATCTGAGCCTTCAGTGAGTCATAATCTTTTTGCTGGTGATGTGTACATATAGATTTGTACATATGTATGTATTCATGTGTATTTATGTGTTTATACATGTGGAAGGCCGCAAATCTTCAATTTATAAAAAGAGCAATATCTGCAAAGCAAGTGCAATAAAATTAGGCATTCCTGTAGATATCTATACATGCGCATAATCATATATATATATATATATATATATCTATATATATATCTATCTATCTATATATATATATATATATATATATATATATATATAAAAGCACATAGGTTCAAGGTAAGGTATTAGTTGATTAACTTAGCTTAGGAGTTTAACACGCTGTCGTCCACACAGCGTAAGACAGGTTGTGTATCCGGGGATCCATCACTTATCGTGGGGATTACTCCCTTAGGCAGTCCACTGCAAATTATATCAGAAAGAAGAAAAAACTCCAAAAGCTAGATATCGATGAACGATAATGTTATAAAACAGTATAGGCTAGGATACAACACTATGCACAGCACTTATGTAAAACAGTAATAGAAGCATTTATTAGGTATACGTTAAAAGTCCACACATAAATTGTGCATTAACAAACTCACAAATTGCTGACAGACACAGACAAAAATGACATCATCTTATGCTTTTCACGCCGGTTGGCGCTTTCTCAACGATGACTTGGAAGTGTTCCTGATAGGGCTTATATAGCCATTAGTTAGTACTGTTACACCTCCAAGCTAGTTGAAGTATAGTGTCAACTGTGCAAAATGCCGCCCATATGATCAAGCTTGAAATGTTACCCAAGCCAGCCGTATAGCGTTATTATGTTACAACACTAGGCGGTAATAAAGTAACTAAGAGGCAGATTACACAGCTGAGACAGAACAAATTTACAAGAGACATAAAGTACATTTAGTTAGTTGCTCATATATTCTTTCGCATACAGCATGGAAAAAAAAAACACTAAGAGTCAAGGACACAATTTTAAAAGTTATTAAATGATCATTTTCATTGAGCTTGTGTTTTTATTTTTCCAAACAATACACAGGCTCCACAAGTAGAAACCTGAAAGATAGGATACGTGAGCACCTCACATCACAGCTGACACTATACGTCAACTAGCTTGGAGGTGTAACAGTACTAACTAATGGCTATATAAGCCCTATCAGGAACACTTCCAAGTCATCTTTGAGAAAGCGCCAACCGGCGTGAAATGCGTAAGATGACGTCATTTTTGCCTGTGTCTGTCAGCAATTTGCGAGTTTGTTAATGCACAATTTATGTGTGGACTTTTAACGTATATCTAATAAATGCTTCTATTACTGTTTTACATAAGTGCTGTGCATAGTGTTGTATCCTAGCCTATACTGTTTTATAGCATTATCGTTCATCGGTATCTAGCTTTTGGAGTTTTTTCTTCTTATAGGTTTATTCATATTTTCATGTTGGGTTAGTGCACTTGAGAAAATGTGATCGGGTTTGTGCGCAATATTCTAAGTTTGGCTTTATATGCGTGTTGGGTTAGAACACAAGCGAAAACAGTTTGCTTTCAACTCATAATATGCACGCAACCCGAAGCGTGCAAAAAGCTTACTTCTGCGGGAGCGTTATGTAGCACTCCACTAGTAATCTGGCCTTAATACTGTACTCTTGTACTCTTATTTTGTTAACAATTTTGAAGTATCTGACAGTTTAATATCTTTACTGCCCTTTTTAACCCCTTAATGACAACTGACGTACCATGTACGTCATGCATTAACAAGCAGTTAATGACAATGGACGTACCTGGTACGTCAGTTGTCTAAGAGAGTGCTGGAAGCGATCGCAATCGCTTCCAGCAGCTCTCAGGGTATTGCAGTGATGCCTCCATATGGAGGCATCCTGCAATACCTTTTTAGAAGACTCCGATGCAGAGAGAGCCACTCTGTGGCCCTCTCTGCACCGGTAGCGATGGTGCCGGTTCGTTGGTGGGTGGGAGCGTAACAGGGAGGCGGGTGGGCGGCCCATCGCTACCCAGCATCCGGTTCCTAGAAGTGCAATGTGCACGCCGGGTGCCGGGAGCGTGCGGGGGGCGCGCGTGCGCGCGCATTAGCTGGCCACTGACACCAATGAGGAGGGAAGAGGGGGGGGGAAGATTTTTTTAAAAAATAATATAAAAGAATCTGGGAGGGGGATAGGGGTATTGTGGGGGGCTGCTACACTACAGAAAACATAAAAAAAAGCAAAAGAGCAAAAAATACTTTTGCTTTTGGGGCAAATTGGGTACTGGCAGACAGCTGCCAGTACCCAAGATGGCCGCAATTAGATAGGGGGGAGGGTTAGAGAGCTGGGGGGGGGGATCATGGAGGTTGGGGCTAAGGCAGGAGTCCATCACAGCTAAAATATTTTTTTTTTTTTTATAAAAAAAAAAAAAAAACTCCTTTTATTTAGTACTGGCAGACTTTCTGCCAGTACTTAAGATGGCAGGGACATTTGTGGGGTGGGGGAGGGAAGAGAGCTGTTTGGGAGGGATCAGGGGGTGGGATGTGTCAGGTGGGAGGCTGATCTCTACCCTAAAGCTAAAATTAACCCTGCAAGCTCCCTACAACCTACCTAATTAACCCCTTCACTGCTGGGCATAATTTACGTGTGGTGCGCAGCAGCATTTAGCGGCCTTCTAATTACCAAAAAGCAATGCCAAAGCCATATAAGTCTGCTATTTTTGAACAAAGGGGATCCCAAAGAAGCTTTTACAACAATTTGTGCCATAATAGCACAAGCTGTTTGTAAATAATTTCAGTGAGAAACCTAAAATTGTGAAAAATGTAAAGTTTTTTTTTTTATTTGCTCGCATTTGGTGGTGAAATGGTGGCATAAAATATACCAAAATGTGCCTAGATCAATACTTTGGGTTGTCTTCTAACAAAAAATATATACATGTCAAGGGATATTCAGGTATTCCTGACAGATATCAGGGTTCCAATGTAACTAGCGCTAATTTTGAAAAAAAGTGGTTTGGAAATAGCGAAGTGCTACTTGTATTTATGGCCCTATAACTTGCAAAAAAAGCTAAGAACATGTAAACATTGGGTATTTCTAAACTCACTAAACTGGGTGTTTTTTGGTGATTGTAGATGTGTAACAGATTTTGGGGGTCAAAGTTAGAAAAAGTGTGTTTTTTTCCATTTTTTCCTCATATTTTATTATTTTTTTTGTAGTAAATTATAAGACATGATGAAAATAATGGTATCTTTAGAAAGTCCATTTAATGGCGAGAAAAACGGTATATAATATGTGTGGGTACAGTAAATGAGTAAGAGGAAAATTACAGCTAAACTCAAACACTGCAGAAATGTAAAAATAGCCATTGTCATTAAGGGTAAGAAAATTGAAAAATGGTCCGGTCATTAAGGGGTTAAAATAGAAATAGAATTCTTGGAGTTACAGAGAGTTGTTAAATGTATTGAGCTAGACTGTGTGAATGAAGATTTGTATGAAAAACGTTGTTGTACCAAACTGTAGTAAATTTTAAAATAAAGTAATTAGTCGATTTCCTACATTACATTTTTTCAATTCCTTAAGTCTCCCTTGTTTTCTTCAAAAAAAAGTTGGCAACCTTACTCAGACTGTACTCTGTATTCTAAATGAAATCTGACTAATGGTCTGTAAACTAGAATTAATCCCTTCCATTTGTGTTACCTATTTCTATAGAAACAAGCTTTCTGTTGGCTTTTGATGTTGCTGTGATCTACTAGCATTTCCATACTTTTAAATTGTCCGAAAAAAAATCCAAATTTAATTCCTCTGCTATTGAAATCACTAAAGTACAATTACTTCTATATTTCACTCTGGGGAGTTTTTACATCCGAAATGCTTAAAGGTCCATTCTAGTCAATTTTGCAATTTTAAGCTTTCCAAAGATAAATAAGGCACTAAATATTCATCTATAAAGAAGAGTCATTGTTAGTTTGCTTTCTTCTCTTTTTTCTCTATCTTTTCTTTTAAATTAATGAAAAACATGAATCAGCACAATGAGTGATATGTTTTGTGTATATTTTAGTTTATATGCTGCTTAAAAAGATCTTGCATATATGTTCAGAAAATTAAATGTAAGCTATGAGAGAAGAATAATGAGATTGATAATAGAATAATTATTCTATATCTATATAGTATCTATATAGTTTTCAAAGCTCCATTATTTGCATTTCTTACTGAACAAAAAATGCCTAAGCTTTTAAAAGCATAGGGGAAATGTGTTTCAAAACGTGCAGTAAATGAAAATTATCAAATGCTTATGCAAAATATAAATGGTGTTCCTAAAACACAACATAAATACATTAAAAAAAGTATTGCACTCATATATACACTTTCTGATCAAATATTTTATATAAATATTAATAAAAATGTTTTATAGGGGTTAAAAGAGATATGGTATATGACAAGGTATTTGACTAGGAAGCTATAATGTATGTCTATGTATGTATATATATATATATATATATATATATATATATATATATATATATAAAAATATATATATTCCTTTTTGCTGGTTACCACACGATATCCCTGTGCTCCTAGGCTGTGTTGAAATAGTCTCTGAAGTTTCAGGACCGCGGTGTTAAGCTGCATCCACTGCAGCACTCAGGGGCAGGGTGAAATGTGGGAAACAGAACAAACGGGGAGTGCAAATATATGTGGTTAAACAGTATATTTATTGGTGCAGGTATAAACATATGTGGACATACCAAGCATAAACAAACATAAAAAGCCACCAGCGATTACAGTGACTATTAAAATGCAGCACAAACAGGTATATCGACAATCTAAGAAAGAGATATGTCCTGCAACCGGTTATTTTGCTGCTGTGTTGTAGAAAATAGTGATGAACCCTCTCACAGCTCGATACCAGCTTACCCCCGAACACACAACCAGGTGTGTGATACGGAGAGCTAGGATGTATCAGCGTCTACGGAGATGCGGGTACTACATGTGGCGGGGGGCAGAGCCTTACGCGTTTCGCTACACTATTGGTTGCTTCGTCAGAGTTTTCTACAACACAGCAGCAAAATAACCGGTTGCAGGACATATCTCTTTGTTAGATTGTCGATATACCTGTTAGTGCTGCATTTTAATAGTCACTGTAATTGCTGGTGGCTTTTTATGTTTGTTTATGTTTGGTATGTCCACATATGTTTATACCTGCACCAATAAATATACTGTTTAACCACATATATTTGCACTCCCCGTTTGTTCTGTTTCCCACATTTCACCCTGCCCCTGAGTGCTGCAGTGGATGCAGCTTAACACCGCGGTCCTGAAACTTCAGAGACTATTTCTACGCAGCCCAGGAGCACAAGGATATTGTGTGGTAACCAGCAAAAAGGAACAATCAGGGAGGAAACAGCTATAATCTGGGTCCTATTGATACCTCATACGAATTGAGGTTGAATCACGTGAGTGGTTTTATTTCACCTTATTATTTGAGCATCTGTACCTACAGGCTTCACTAGGGGTGCCTTTCTTGTGAGCTTCTTCACATCTTCTTTTCCAGAAATCCACGAGAATCCGCTTGTTCAAGAGGATACTCCTAACCTCCAGACGAAGCAGCAAAGATTTACTGGCACAAGGGAACTGTTTTTATATATAAGTCCACAACTGACTATATAATCAACAGCCAACTTATATTCACTTACAGGCTAGTTGGACTATGCATGTGTCTTAGTGATACTATTGTGTATATATATATATATATATATATATATATATATAAAAATATATATATACACATTTTCCAATGTGAGTAATTCATCACTGTGTTTGAGTAATCATTATTGTGTATTGTTCAGTGCACGCACAGAGATTTACACATTGTCATTACTGTATCTGATTAATCTCATACATTATACAGGGAGTGCAGAATTATTAGGCAAATGAGTATTTTGACCACATCATCCTCTTTATGCATGTTGTCTTACTCCAAGCTGTATAGGCTCGAAAGCCTACTACCAATTAAGCATATTAGGTGATGTTCATCTCTGGAATGAGAAGGGGTGTGGTCTAATGACATCAACACCCTATATCAGGTGTGCATAATTATTAGGCAACTTCCTTTCCTTTGGCAAAATGGGTCAAAAGAAGGACTTGACAGGCTCAGAAAAGTCAAAAATAGTGAGATATCTTGCAGAGGGATGCAGCACTCTTAAAATTGCAAAGCTTCTGAAGCGTGATCATCGAACAATCAAGCGTTTCATTCAAAATAGTCAACAGGGTCGCAAGAAGCGTGTGGAAAAACCAAGGCGCAAAATAACTGCCCATGAACTGAGAAAAGTCAAGCGTGCAGCTGCCAAGATGCCACTTGCCACCAGTTTGGCCATATTTCAGAGCTGCAACATCACTGGAGTGCCCAAAAACACAAGGTGTGCAATACTCAGAGACATGGCCAAGGTAAGAAAGGCTGAAAGACGACCACCACTGAACAAGACACACAAGCTGAAACGTCAAGACTGGGCCAAGAAATATCTCAAGACTGATTTTTCTAAGGTTTTATGGACTGATGAAATGAGAGTGAGTCTTGATGGGCCAGATGGATGGGCCCGTGGCTGGATTGGTAAAGGGCAGAGAGCTCCAGTCCGACTCAGACGCCAGCAAGGTGGAGGTGGAGTACTGGTTTGGGCTGGTATCATCAAAGATGAGCTTGTGGGGCCTTTTCGGGTTGAGGATGGAGTCAAGCTCAACTCCCAGTCCTACTGCCAGTTTCTGGAAGACACCTTCTTCAAGCAGTGGTACAGGAAGAAGTCTGCATCCTTCAAGAAAAACATGATTTTCATGCAGGACAATGCTCCATCACACGCGTCCAAGTACTCCACAGCGTGGCTGGCAAGAAAGGGTATAAAAGAAGAAAATCTAATGACATGGCCTCCTTGTTCACCTGATCTGAACCCCATTGAGAACCTGTGGTCCATCATCAAATGTGAGATTTACAAGGAGGGAAAACAGTACACCTCTCTGAACAGTGTCTGGGAGGCTGTGGTTGCTCCTGCACGCAATGTTGATGGTGAACAGATCAAAACACTGACAGAATCCATGGATGGCAGGCTTTTGAGTGTCCTTGCAAAGAAAGGTGGCTATATTGGTCACTGATTTGTTTTTGTTTTGTTTTTGAATGTCAGAAATGTATATTTGTGAATGTTGAGATGTTATATTGGTTTCACTGGTAAAAATAAATAATTGAAATGGGTATATATTTGTTTTTTGTTAAGTTGCCTAATAATTATGCACAGTAATAGTCACCTGCAAACACAGATATCCCCCTAAAAGAGCTATAACTAAAAACAAACTAAAAACTACTTCCAAAACTATTCAGCTTTGATATTAATGAGTTTTTTGGGTTCATTGAGAACATGGTTGTTGTTCAATAATAAAATTAATCCTCAAAAATACAACTTGCCTAATAATTCTGCACTCCCTGTATCTTCACAAATTTGTAACATTTTAGTATATTTCCTGATATCCTGGCACATTGTTGAAAGTTCAGCTATAATATTCCTAAGCGCAGACAACCCCTTTTTTTGTTTATATATATATATATATATATATATATATATATATGTGTGTGTGTGTATGTACATACGTGTATATATGTATATAAATGTGGATTTATGTGTTTATATGTTATATATACAGTATACAAAAGTGGTGTTTTAATTAGAGCTCCCGCTCATGCATAGTTTGCTGGAAGTAATCTTATTGAGTGCATCATATTACAAGTCGAAAGTAAATAGTTTGCACACAAGTGAAATCCGACGCTAACTTCTGGACTTTGTAAAATTGTGATTGCAGTAATGTATTCTCACCCTAGACTTCAATGGAGAGTTCAAAACCGGCAGGATTTATTCATATTTCACATTCCAATGTTCTTCATATACTGAATAATGTTATTTTTATAATAAATAAATATTTATAAATATTTATTTACAATAAAAAATATATATAAATATTTATATATATATATATATATATATATATATATATGTGTGTGTGTGTATATCTATCTATCTATCTCTCTCTCTATATATATATATAAATATATATATCTGTATACATCTATACATGTATATCTTTTCCTATAGATATATAGATATCTATTTTACATTAACATTATCAGATAAATATAGAAATATATATTTAATAATAAAAATGACAGTTGAAGAACATAAGAATGTAAAATATGGGTATTGCACTTCGTGTTTTGCACTTTAGGTCTAACACAGTGTGGGGTTAGTGTACATGATGAATTACTAATCTCAAAGCGCAGTTTTGAAATATTAAATATAAAACATTAAACATATGAATAATAATTATTAAAAATGATTGTACATACTGTAAAAATATAGATATATGTTATGGTTATTTAGAATGTTCTACAGTATGTATTACTTTTAATAATTATTATTAATATTTTATATTTAATATTTCCAAAACGGTTTTAGGATTAGCAATCTTTCATGTGCGCTAAATTGACACCACGTTAGACCTAAAGTGCAAAACACAAGGCTAAATATGCATATTTTACATTCCTATATTCTTGCACGCTAAACTGTCTTGCAATGTTTGCATGCGAGCGGGAAAAACAATTGCACGCCACTTGTAATCCAGCCCAATACTGGGTAAAATAGATCATTCTGAGTTTGATAAAGCTGCCTGTTTGTCAGAGAATAGGTAAAGGGCAAACATTAAATATATATGAAAGTCAAAAATAAACATTCACGGTTCAGATAGAACAAGTAATTTTATGAGACTTTACAGTTTACTTCTTATCAAACGTATTTAATTTTCTATGTATACTTTGTTAAAAAGCATAATTAAGTAGGCTCAGCATTGACAAATGCACTACTGGGAGCTAGCTAGTGATTGATGGCTACATACATGGGCTTCTAGTCATTGGCTCATCAGATCTCCTCAGTTAGATCCCAGTAGTACATTGCTGCTAGGACACTGACTTTAGCTATGAATTTTATTTAACCCTTTGTGAGACTTAAACCCAGTTATATGCGAACGATATGCCAACAGTAAAATATTCTAATAAATTAGAGATTTTTTTTTTTCTTTGCACTTCTACCACCCTTTAAATTCTCTTTAAGGATGAACCTCTACAAATTGGAACTGCCAGACACTTGTGCCAACAACATGTATGAGACAGTATTGCGTCTGTATCATTGCAAATCACTATTAGGGATGTATTTGTTTCCTACACAATTATATATTATGGTGTAAGTATCCAGGAATGTGACACACGTGCTGTAATGATTTGGTGCATATATCCCATGGGCTTTACTTTGACTATATCACTTTTCTCAGGATTGATATTTATTTACAATTCTTTGTTATTGTCTGGATTTGATTCATGTCCATAATATTGGAAATGTTATTACAGCTTACTTTTTACCTGGCCTGAGACCTCGCTTTTATATATCAAATGCAACTCATAAAGCTTATCATCGTGACTGTTTGATCATGTTAGTTTATTTCCAGCCTGAAACCAAAGCAAAATATTGGATGCTATTTCTTGCCTTGCACTCTGAGCCCATAAAGTGTAAGTTCTTCTCTCTCCCTTCTTTAAGATTTGGGTGTAAAAAAACAAACAAACTAACAATGAAGCTAAATATTTTTAACCCATTCTTCTTCCTCCTTTGCATGTCTTATTGCTCTGAGAGTATCACTGGAATATAAAATTCCCTTGAGCCACTCCTGCTGTTTAGGAACAAGCATTATTATAGTATTTCTTCATCACTGTGTGACTATTCATTCTACCAAGTTAGGAGTACTTTGTGTTTATTTAAGTTACATTTTTAAGGGTTTTTGGGAGGGGTGGGGGCTTAAACATACTCTAGTGAATATAATGCAGGGGTTAACAAATGTATTTTAAAATGAGGGACCTCAAAGTATATTGTTGATTAAAAATGCATAAGGTTTAAAATGCTCCTTGAAGTGACATGGAAAAATCAAAATGAAACTTTTATGATTAAGTATATAATTGTTAAAACATTTTTTTTACAATGTACTTGTAAATTGTACTTTTTACTAATATCAGACTGATATATTTTCATTTTTCTCCTTTCTGGAAACTTCGCCCCTTTAACAAAGCGTTGTTATACAAATAAACTATAGAGGGAGCTGCAGCAGGCAGTGCTAAGTGACAACAAGGAACACCTTCGGATCTGCTTTCACTTACTACTACACACACTGGATGTCTCCTATTTAAAGATCAATGATTTCTCAGTTTCTGCTCAATTTCCTTTATTAAACAGTGCTTCTAACTATACATCACTAACTTACCATAGAGTTTTACCAAAGAGTGGATAAAGTTTTGCACTCTAAAGTGTTCTCAACGGGTTGCTTTATAACATTCCTACAGGCACATAAAGCTCAAGACCCGTGCATGTTCCTGAGTCTAACTTTGTATGACCACGTGAAAAGGGGACACGTTTCTACCAAGGGACCAAGGTCAGTTTTATGACAGAAGTACATTGGATTTTGCTTTAAATTTTATGTTCTATCTTAATCACAAACGTTTTATTTTGGCTTCCATGTCTTTTTTTAAGCTGTACAGGGACTTGCTTTTTTGACCTATCTTTATTGATGTGTACAAGAATTGGCACAGAGATCACACATTTACAGACCAATATGCAATAATACCGAAATGTTGGAGCTTTTAGAGAGAGGTTGAAAACAAAAGTACACATTCAATGGATGTAACCATTCCTGAGAACAGTAGTTATAAAAGTGTGTTTGCAATAAACTTGAGAACTTCAGTATTTTATGAGATTAAGAGACCCTTTCAGTCTTTCAATGACCTACAATTTAATTTGAAGAACATATTTATTAGGAGTCATGGCAACATATAAATACCTAAATCAAACCAAACCACTTCCAAAATGTACCTTATGAAAAATAATTTCTCTGGGTGCAGACAAAAGATACTTTTTGAATGAAGACAGCACTCAAATGTACTCTGAGAGCCCTGCTACTGTTCGAGAAACATATAATTACAATTTATAGAAGTTTATGTTAAAAAAAGAAAAACTACTGTAACTGATATAAAGAGGGAAAAGGGAATGAAAAAGAGTGAAGGAGAAAATGAGTAATACAGGGAAAGGGTGAGAAAGGAAGAGAGAAAGAAAGAAAGAAAGAAAGGTCATAGAAGGAGAGAATATATAGGTTTATGTGAAAGAATTAGGAGAGACATGAGTGAAAGTGCATTAGAGAAGGGGATGCACATAAGAGAAGGGAGGTGTAAGTAGAGGACACAGAGGAACCGTAAAGGTGAGAGGGCAGGAAGAGGGAGAGAGAGAGGGAAGGAAAGAAAGAAAGAGAGAGGAGGGAAAGAGAGAGAGACAGAGAGAGAGAGAGAGAGGGAGAGAGAGAGACATAGAGGAGCGAGCAAGAGAGCATAAGATATAGAAAAGTAAGAAAAAGAAAGAGAGGGAAGAAGTGAGAAAGCCAGAGAGAGGAACAGAGGAAGTCAGAAGAGAAGGGTGCAAAAGAGTATGGAAAAAGGAAGAAAAAGAAAGAGAGGGAACAAGTGAGAGGGACAGAGAGAGAGAGACAGAGGAATGCAGAAAGAGAGGATGCAAGAGAGGATGAGATATAGAAAAGGAAGACAAAGAAAGAGAGGGAAGAAGTGAGAGAGACAGAGGGGCCTATTTATGAAATGTCTGTCCGACATCATCCGATCAGCAGGTCATGTCTGACAGACATCGCTGAATGCGGAGAGCAATACGCTCTCTGCATTCAGCATTGCACCAGCAGCTCTTGTGAACTGCTGGTGCAACACCGCACCCTGAAGAGCCGGTAGCAGGGGGTGTCAATCAACCCGATTGTATTCGATCGGGTTGCTTTTACACAATCTCTGTACACCTCCTCAGAGCAGGCGGACAGGTTATTAGACCGCTGCTTTATAACTGGTGTTTCTGGCGAGTCTGAAGGCTCATCAGAAACACGGGCCTTCAAGTTCCATACGGAGCTTGATAAATGGGCCCCAGAGAGAGGGAGAGAGGAAGTCAGAAAGAGAGGGTGCAAGATAGTATGATATATAGAAAAAGAAAGAGAAAGAAAGAGAGGGAAGAAGTGAGAGGGATAGAGAGAGAGGGACAGAAGAAAGCAGAAAGAGAGGGTGCAAGAGAATATGCGATATAGAAAAAGGGAGGGAGAATAGAAAGAGAAGGAAGAAGTAGAGGGATAGAGAGAGAGGGGACAGAGGAAGTCAGAAAGAGAGGGTGGCAAGAGAATATGGGATATAGAAAAAGGAAGAAATAGAAAGAGAAGGAAGAAGTGAGAGGGATAGAGAGAGAGGGACAGAGGAAGTCAGAAAGAGAGGGTGCAAGAGAGTATGAGACATAGAAAAAGGAAGAAAAAGAAAGAGAGGGAAGAAGTGACAGGGATAGAGAGAGAGGGACAGAAGAAGGCAGAAAGAGAGGGTGCAAGAGAATATGCGATATAGAAAAAGGAAGAAATAGAAAGAGAAGGAAGAAGTGAGAGGGATAGAGAGAGAGGGACAGAGAAGTCAGAAAGAGAGGGTGCAAGAGAGTATGAGATATAGAAAAAGGAAGAAAAAGAAAGAAAGAGAGGGAACAAGTGAGAGGGATGAGAGACAGAGGGACAGAAGAAGGCAGAAAGAGAGGGGTGCAAGAGAGTATAAGATATAGAGAAAGGAAGAAAACAAAAGAGAGGGAACAAGTGAGAGGGATAGAGCAAGAGGGGACAGAGAAAGGGCAGAAAGAGAGGGATCAAGAGAGTATGAGATATCAAGAAAAGGAAGAAAAAGAAAGAGAGGGAGGAAGTGAGATTGAGGGAGAAAGAGGGGAGTCAGAGGGTCCAACAGAAATAGGAGAGACAGACAGAGAGAGGGGGAAGGGAAATAAGAAAGAACGTTATGGTAAAATGTGGTCAGAAACAAAAGCACCAAGAAACAACAAAGGGACAAAAAGAGAACTAACTAAAAAGGAGACAGAAAATGAGAAGTAGACACAGAGAATAGGATAAGTATGAATGAGTAAAATGAAGAGAGAGTAACGGGAGGTCTGGTCACAAAGAGACAGAAGGACACAGAAAGAGAGACATTGTTATTAAGCATACTGCTAAAACAGCACTTTTTTCACCTTTATGAAACCAAGCTTAGAGGGTACATTCTGCGTGCCGAGATGACACAATGATTAAAAACTACATGCAAATTAAGAGGTCATTTGCATCCTACTTGCATCCTGTTTTTATCACCTTGATGTTATTAAAGAGCCTCTTCAACTTAATTTATATATGCAAAGAAATGAGATCAGTGTGTAATCACTGATGATATATTGTCACCCGCGCAAGGTATCCAAGCACAGAAATGCATATGCAGAGCCAAATGAGGACTCCATAGCACAACAGGACGCGAATATAGAAATACCTTCATGGTTTGCCGGTCAAGCAGCAGTACAGCAACAGAAATAGTCTTGGCTTTTGCTTTACACTGTACTGATCGATTGTTACTGTAGTTTTCAAACACATTATTATGACATTTATCAGATTTACATTAAATTATATAATACATACTGGTGATATCAGCATCATAAATGCATATTATAAGAGATTAACTACTGCATTGCAAGAGATATACATACAAAATAAATGCTTTAAAGGTATTTCAATTGGTATTTTGTTTGCAATATTTACATTGCTTTTGATCCAGGACATATTCTTCAAAAGCGCATGGAGTATGGTTTTCTTATCTTCGTTGCCATTGCCACTAAGAGACAGTTATAAATTAACTCCTGCACTGATCAAGCAATCATTGTGTAGAGTGTATTTTTGAAAGAAAGTTTAGAGGCAAATTACAGGAAAAATTGGCAAAAACTATTCTAGCCCTCATTTCAGTGAAAAGGGTCTAGAAGGGGAGATGTCAGCATTGCTTCTACGAAGGTGTAGAAAAAACTTAAAGAACAAATTGTTAAATAGGAAAACAGCACAGAACAATAGAACCCTTCAATGCTCTTTTTGTTTGTTTCTTCTCTCTATCTTATTTGGGATAGCAGTTTAGATGGGGTAGTCATCACAAGGGATAGAATTAGGACATTTTCTTTTAACCTGAACAGCTGTTAGTAATAAAATGTGAACTTGATAAAACTTAATTGACTATACAAGATATCTACATTTAAGCTTTGTCATTATGCTATGAAAATAATTTTAAAATGCATTTTATAAATGTACATGCATTTGTAGTAATGAACTAATTTTTGCAATAAAGTTTATTAAAAAAAAAAAAAGAACCCGGCAATGCTCTAAAAGTATATGAAACTATACAAATTCTAGCCAGGGGAAAATTTAATGTTTGTTTTTGTTTTGCTTTTTTCAAATTAAGAACAAATTTACATCTGTGATATTAATGGTGAGACACAAAGGGGGAAGATTTAACATGCTGCAAATGTAGCAGTTTCCCGCGCGAGCCATCAGGCTCGCCGTAAACATAAGTTAAGAAGCAGTGGTCTTAAGACCACTGCTTCTTATCTTATCTGCCACCGTCTGAGGCAGCGGACAGAAATAATCCCAATCAGATACGATTGGGGGATGATTGACAACCCCTGCAAGCAGCCGATTGGCCGTGAATCTGCAGGGGGCGGCATTGGCAGAAGTATTTCAACAGCAATAATAAATGCCAACAGTGTATGTTGTCATCATTTATCGATTTCTGCCCGTACAATGTTAAATCGGCCCCAAGGTGTTAATCATTTGTTTGATTTAATATTGTTTCAATTCTCTATTGGGTTTATTTACTTCCCTCTGTTTTACAGTTACAATAAGTGTCATCAGATTTTAAGCCTAACCCTACCCAGTTTTTGCCCTTAAATTCTGCAACTGTGTTATTTTTATGTTGCTAAGTAACTCAAACCCAATGTTGAAAAGCCACCTTCCCTTGTGATGACTTCGCTGCAATAGTCAGACTCCTATATACATTAATATAATTTTCTTCAAGGTTCTACACAATATAATTGTGATTTTTTTTTTATGTAATATATATTATGGGGGCCCCATTATCAAGTTCCGTATGGAGCGTGAGGCCCCGTGTTTCTGGCGAGCCTGCAGACTCGCCAGAAACACCAGTTATGAAGCAGCTGTCTAAAGACCGCTGCTCCATAGCCGTCCGCCTGCTCTGATGAGCCGGACAGAGATTACCACAATTCAACCCACGATTGAGTACGATCGGTTTGATTGACACCTCCCTGCTGGTGGCCGATTGGCCGCAAGTCTGCAGGGGCGGCGTTGCAATGTTGAATACGGAGAGCGTATTGCACTCACACATTCAGCGAGGGTATGTCGGACTTGATCCGCACTGTCAGATCAGGCCCGACAGACTTTTGGTTAAAGGATTACTTTCTGTTATAATTTTTAAGCTAAACAACTAACATATTAAAGTTAATAAACATTAATTAAAACCTACTGACCTATATTTTCTCCAAAACGAAGTTTCATAACGTTCTAAAAGTTATATCTTTTATTTGCCAATGATGTCACGTTATCCTGCCCACTATTTTCAGCACTGCATGTCAAAATACTTAAACCAATAAAAATGGTGTTTAAAGCACCATTTTGAAACCTAGGTATTGTAAACCTGATTGGTATAGGAGCAAAGGATACCCACGGAGTGGGTTTGGAAAACAATTAAATTTGCAGACAAGATTTCTGATAAACTGTAGAGATATGTTAATGAAATGCTATTGATAAAAAGTGTATTTGGGGTAGTTAGTTAGTAACAGGCATAGAAAATAGTTTACTTACAGTGGCCCTTTAATAGGGGCCTACGCCTTTATTATATATACTGTATATTCATATTTACAGATATCTTTTATATATAATATATTAGAGTCAATAGATTTAATAAGCGGCGGATGCTGCTTTCTACCCCCCGTCGTTTCCTGCTCGCCAGAAACTGAAGTTAAGAAGCAGCGGTCGTAAGACCTTTTAGGTTTGGTCGCGAATGTGGCAGGGGGTCAGAATTTCACAAGCATTAAGAAGAAATGCTTGTGGAATGTTAAATGCCGACAGCGTATGCTACAGCGAATCATGTTCACTCGACATATAATGAATTGACCCCAAGGTGACTGTTAATTATTAATACAATGTTAGCAAGCATTTGTATGTTACATGTTGTAAACATGAATCCCATTTGGTAATACTAGTTGTAAAGGGCATTTTGCCACTATACACTTAGTCGAATGAGAAAAAAAAAGTTGAGTCCATTTACAGCATACAAGAGGCCATAGGTAATTAATGGACTCAGTGAATTATTAAATAACCTTCTGCTGCTATTTGTTAGCAAGTGCAAAATGAATGTTGATCAGTTTTGTAAACTGCTAAATGGCTATCCATCTGGCTATCAGCAACTCTGCATGCCCCTAAAAAGTACTAATTTTACAGAGTAGCTGGTGTGAACTAAGACTGATTTTTGCATTACTATTCTGTGCAAGAGTTCCTGGCATATGTTCAGAGCAGAGCATAGTTTGGGCCATGCTTCGTTCTATGTGCAGGTAAACTCGATCCCCTGAGTACAGACTATGTGCCTGTCTCAGATTTGCAAATGCTTACCTAGTGTTAACCCTTTACATCATGGTTCTGCGCTGCACAGGTAAGGCTGGAGAATTCAGTTGCATCTGTCATTCACTTTTTATCATTTTCTGATTATTATTTTTTCTTCTTAAAAGATTTACAGATATAATATTCTGTAATCTGGAGACGTTTTGACCTTGAGATTGTCTCCTTGCAGAATGCTTTAAACACTAAAGCAAATTCTGAGAAAGTTTCAATAATAGGACACAATTATTACATTTGTTTTTTTTCTGCTCTTACAGATATTTGCAAACCAGTAATAGAGATAATATGGAGACAATTTATCATAGTGCGAGCGGACATGATCCGATATAGCGTATCATGTCCGATATATCATTACACCAGCAGTTCTTGTGAACTACTTGTGCAATGCCACCCCCTGCAGATTTGCGGCCAATCAGCCACTAACAGGGGGTGTCAATCAACCCGATTGTATTCGATTGGGTTGATTTCTGTCTGTGGCCTCAGAGAAGGCGGACAAGTTATGGAGCAGTGGTCTTTAGACCCCTGCTTCATAACTTCTGTTTTCGGCGAGTCTGAATGCTCGCGCGGAAACAGGGGCATCAAGCTCCATCCGGAGCTTAATAAATCGGCCCCTATGTATATGTTAATCTTAAAAGTGTATTCAGGGCAATATTTATATAATTCTATAGAAAAATGATGTAATTGGGTATTTCCAGTTGCGCAGAACTTTCACAAGTTTGTTAAGTAATGGGATTAGCATTAAAGGGACATGAAACCCATATTTTTTCTTTCATAATTCAGATAGAGCACTTGATGGCAGCACTATTTTCTGCAATATAGTGCTCCAGGCACCTTCCTACGTATCTCTTCAACAAAGAATGCCATGAGAACTAAGCACATTAGATAAGAGAAGTAAATTGGAAACTTTTTTGTTTGTTTTACGTTGTATGCTCTGTCCGAATCACAAAAGAAAATGTTTGGGTTTCATATCCCTTTAAGAGTTCTGCTTACTCTTCGTCCAGCAGCAATTCAGAGCTTTGGAAATGTTCCAGCTGGCTGTTCACTATCTAATTATTCCCCGGTGTAGATGTGTGCAGACCCCATGAAAAAGACCCATAAAAAGATTCTGATATCTACGTTTCTAATAATTTGTCATGTGTATGAAAGTCCAGCTTTTAAGTTATATCCATGAACACAGATGGAGAAAATGCCCCCTGGAATGTTTCTCATTGTAAACAAGCACGATTACCCCCTTGAATCACACTATTAATGCTAATAAAATGCCACATTTAAACTGATGTGTAGCTCTTTATGAGGATGTCTGTAGCAATATCATATTTGTAATGAAATTAATTATAAAAGTGGGCAAAATTAAGTTTCACCGCTAGTTTGCCCACTTACAGAGTATAGAACAACACAGATTTCAGGAACTGTAAATTAAAGTAGATTTTTTTATTTCAAAGTATTTTTATATATATTTTAAGGCTTAGTTTTCTTACTTTTACATAGGAGGAGTAAGATGTTGAGGGATTGTACAATGGTATAGAAAACACATAGGAGTAGAAAAAAGTTATAAAGTTATGTTTTTTACAGTTACAGGGGTTCAAGACAGTTTATTCTAAGTAATGAATAGCGGGGGTTAGGTGTAATGCTGGTTCTAGGGATTGTACATTAAAGTATTGGTATTTCATTGTGGGGAGGTCATAGATCGGTTGTTTGTGAAAGTGGGGTCAGGAGAGCGTGGTAAGGGTATTTTGTGCAAGGAATATTGAGTTTTGTTTAATTTATGGTAGTGGTGGGTCAGGAAAGTGGGGGAAGAGCATTTTGCACAAGGAATGTTGATTTTTTTTAATTTGTGCTGTTGTCGGGTCAGGAAAGTGGGGGGAAGAGCATTTTGCACAAGGAAATATTAAGGTTTTGTTTATTAGTGGTTGTGGCCGGCTTCAGGAATTAGGGGAAGGGTTATATTGCACAAGGAATGTTGAGGTTTGTTTGATTTGTGTGGTACCGGTCAGGAAAGTGGGGGAAGAGCATTTTGCACATGGAATGTTGAGGTTTGTTTTGTCTGTGGTGGTGGGTCAGGAAAGAGAAGGAAGGGAATGTTGCAGTAGAGGAAGCCTCTGTTAGTTTTATTTGTGGTGAAGGTGTTTGGGAAATCACAGTTGTGGACAGAATGCTGTTAGGTTTATTTGCTTTTGGTTATATAAAAAAAAAGAATACAAAAGTTCACCACATGTGCCAAATAAAAGGTTATAATCAATTCTAATTTTAAAATGGCAGAAAATGTTCTGTGCAGAACAAATGGATGTGTTTCTCAAAATACTCTAATAGTGTTTATTGAATAATTAACCAACACATTTTAAAAGACTATTCAGATACTTGCACAATTGGGAAGCAAGACGCTTCTCTATAGGCCTATTTATTAAAGGTCTTGCGGACGTGATCTGACAGTGCGGTTCAGGTCAGCAAGACCTTGCTGAATGCGGAGAGCAATACGCTCTCTGTGTTCAGCATTGCACCAGCAGCTCACAAGAGCTGCTGGTGCAACTCCGCCCCCTGCCAGACTCGTAGCCAATGGGCCGCCAGTAGGGGGGGTGTCAATCAACCCGATCATATTCGATCTGGTTGATATCTGGCGATTCCTGTCGTCTCATCAGAGCAGGCGGACAGGGTTATGGAGCAGCGGTCTTTAGACCGCTGCTACATAAGTGCTATTTCTGGCGAGTCTGAAGACTCGCTAGAAACACGGGCCCACAAGCTCCGTTCGGAGCTTGATAAATGGGCCCCTATGCATTTGGGGACATGGACTTTCATCTGGTGACACACATTGGCTTTTGAAGATATTTTTTATGGACATTGGGATTTGTGATGAATTGACATTGATAATAAGTAATTTACAATTTAATTGTTGTAATATTTTTTCTTTGGGGATATAGTTTCAGCTGGTGATTTTTATCAATATTGATAACTGCCTATTTCTTTTTTTTACTTTATGGAACATTCTTCGATGTTTTCTTTTGATTGTTTAAAGGGACACTCGATACAAAATAAACTTTTATGATTCAGAAAGAGCAGCAATTTTAAGACACTTTCCAATTTATTTCCATTATAACATTTTGCACTGTCTTTTTATATTGACACTTTCTGTTGAACAAGATCCAACTGAGCATGTGCACAAGTTCACTATATACTAGTCTTGTGATTGGCTGATGTCTGTCACATGATGTAAGGGGCTGGAAAATGGGAGAAATAATACATTGAGAGAAAAAAAATCTACTGCTTATTTGAAATTCAGAATAGGTGTTAAAATCATTGTTTTTTATTATGCACTTGTTAATTATACAATTCTACTTCATTGAGCGGCCCTTTAAAGTAAAATAATTACAATGTCACTTTAATGTGAAATAAGGTCATGAAAAATATCTTACTGTAGATGATCCTAATTAACTAATATTTCTAATTAATATCCAAAGGTTGTGAACCAACAAAAAATGATATCAGTAAGTACTTGACATTTGTTTTAATTATTTTATAGACAGTAAAAAAATAGCAAATTAAATAAATCATCTGATTTATCTGCAATGATGTAAATGACTGCATTATTGAAGAGCAGTTAAGTACCAGGTAATTAGCGAGCTGTCACAGCTTGTTATGCTATTTTCTAGCAGTTGGTGTAGTGAATACAATGTTCTACTTGCATACTGGGTAGGAGGCTACTATTATGCAAGCACAATATGCCCTGGTTCAGAGGCTGCAATTTAATTATTACACTTGACATTCTTAATTTTCAATTATTATGGCTCCAGGGAAAAGCCTTTAGGGGAAGGTCATCTAAAAGGCATTATCTGTTTTACTAATGTGTGAATAAACATTGATATTCGGGGCATTGTCTACATGCTGAGCAATACTGATAAATTGAAAAGATCGGAGAGGAGCAGACATCATAAAGAAACGTGCTACTGAATTGATTCTCGTTTTTTTTTACCCTCGCTATTAGCAAATATAAAATATACAATAACAAAAAAAAGGATTAAAATACATTTTTTCCTTGTCTCATGCTACTATCAGATGTTAAGCACTGTATTTTTTTGAAATGTCAATGCTTTGTCGGATGTCTTAACCATTAAACACGGTAGCAGCTGCTCCTATGGAATTTACTGCCACATGATAACTTTCATATTGTTTTAGACTCATATTTGATTGTTTAGTTGCATACATTTCTGGAAACAAATTGTAAATCATCTAAATGGTTTATTACATGAGAAGTGCAATAAAAAACAGCTATACTTATATAAAGTAAAATTAGATTTTAAAGAGTAGGTTTTAAATGCAAGAGAAGATCATTTCCATAAACAAATGTCACTAAAGTTTATAAAACATATATTTATTTTGCAGTACTGATAGCATCCTTTGATTAAACAATTTCTATTCATTCTTATTAGCTAGCTCTCGGCTAGATTTAGAGTTTTGTCGGTAACGACCCGCGTAGCTAACGCTGGCTTTTTTCTGGCCGCACCTTTAAAATAACTCTGGTATTGAGAGTCCACAGAATGGCTGCGTTAGGCTCCAAAAAAAGTAGAGCATATTTAACGCCGCTGCAACTCTCGATACCAGAGTTGCTTACACAAGCGGCCAGCTTCAAAAACGTGCTCGTGCACGATTCCCCCATAGAAAACAATGGGGCTGTTTGAGCTGAAAAAAAACCTAACACCTGCGAAAAAGCCGAGTTCAGCTCCTAAAACAGCCCCATTGTTTGCTATGGGGAAACACTTCCTACGTCTGCACCTAACACTCTAACATGTACCCCGAGTCTAAACACCCCTAACCTTACACTTATTAACCCCTATTCTGCCGCCCCCGCTATCGCTGACACCTGCATATTATTATTAAACCCTAATCTGCCGCTCTGTAAACCGCCGCTACTTACATTATCCCTATGTACCCCTAATCTGCTGTCCCTAACACCGCCGACCCCTATATTATATTTATTAACCCCTAATCTGCCACCCACAACGTCGCCTCCACCTGCCTACACTTATTAACCCCTAATCTGCCGACCGGACCGCACCACTATTATAATAAAGTTATTAACCCCTAATCCGCCTCACTAACCCTATAATAAATAGTATTAACCCCTAATCTGCCCTCCCTAACATCGCCGGCACCTAACTTCAAACATTAACCCCTAATCTGCCGACTGGAGCTCACCGCTATTCTAATAAATGTATTAACCTCTAAAGCTAAGTATAACCCTAACACTAACACCCCCCTAACTTAAATATAATTTAAATCTAACGAAATTAATTAACTCTTATTAAATAAATTATTCCTATTTAAAGCTAAATACTTACCTGTAAAATAAATCCTAATATAGCTACAATATAAATTATAATATAGCTATTTTAGGATTAATATTTATTTTACAGGTAACTTTGTATTTATTTTAACCAGGTACAATAGCTATTAAATAGTTAAGAACTATTTAATAGCTAAAATAGTTAAAATAATTACAAAATTACCTGTAAAATAAATCCTAACTTAAGTTACAATTAAACCTAACACTACACTATCAATAAATAAATTAAATAAAATACCTACAATTACCTACAATTAAACCTAACACTACACTATCATTAAATTAATTAAATACAATATCTACAAATAAATACAATGAAATAAACTAACTAAAGTACAAAAAATAAAAAAGAACTAAGTTACAAAAAATAAAAAAATATTTACAAACATCAGAAAAATATTACAACAATTTTAAACTAATTACACCTACTCTAAGCCCCCTAATAAAATAACAAAGACCCCCAAAATAAAAAAAATGCCCTATCCTATTCTAAATTACAAAAGTTCAAAGCTCTTTTACCTTACCAGCCCTGAACAGGTCCCTTTGCGGGGCATGCCCCAAAGAATTCAGCTCTTTTGCCTGTAAAAAAAAACATACAATACTCCCCCCCAACATTACAACCCACCACCCACATACCCCTAATCTAACCCAAACCCCCCTTAAATAAACCTAACACTAAGCCCCTGAAGATCTTCCTACCTTGTCTTCACCTCACCGGGTATCACCGATGCGTCCTGGCTCCAAAATCTTCATCTAAGCCCAAGCGGGGGCTAGACATCCATCATCCGACGGCTGAAAAAGTCCAGAAGAGGCTCCAAAGTCTTCATCCTATCCGGGAAGAAGAGTAGATCCAGACCAGCAACCATCTTCTTCCAAGCGGCATCTTCTATCGTCATCCGATGAGGACCGGCTCCATCTTGAAGACCTCCACCGCGGACCCATCTTCTTCCGACGACGACTTCCCGACGAATGACGTTTCCTTTAAGGGACATCATCCAAGATGGCGTAACTCCAATTCCGATTGGCTGATAGGATTCTATCAGCCAATCGGAATTAAGGTAGGAAAATTCTGATTGGCTGATGGAATCGAGTGGCGGCGATGTGGGGGGACCTCGGTTTAGGGGTACATAGGTAGTTTATGGGTGTTAGTGTACTTTAGAGCACAGTAGTTAAGAGCTTTATAAACCGGCGTTAGCCCAGAAAGCTCTTAACTACTGACTTTTTTCTGCGGCTGGAGTTTTGTCATTAGAATTCTAACGCTCACTTCAGACATGACTCTATCCCATTGAAAAGATAGGATACGCAATTGACGTAAGGGGATCTGCGGTATGGAAAAGTTGCGGCTGAAAAGTGAGCGTTAGACCCTTTCCTGACTGACTCCAAATACTGGCGGTAGCCTAAAACCAGCGTTACCGCCAAACTCCAAATCTAGGCCTCTGTGTTTAAGAGATACCTAGGTAGAATTTGGAGCACTACATAGCAGGAAATAGTGCTGCCAAATAGTGCTCTTGACAATGGATAAAATTTTTGCATAACTGCTGCTATATAATGCTGCAGAAATGGGCATACGTCCTTGCTTTTCAACAAAAGATACCAAAGAGACAAGGAAAAATTGATAATAGAAGTACTTTAGAAAGTTGTTAAAATAACATGCTATATCATAATCATGAAAGGAAAAAAATCCTTTTAATTTCCTTAGATTACACTAATATGTATGACTGTAATCTGAGTTTAAATATAGAAATTATACATTAAATATCAGGAAATTTACAATTTATTTGTAACGAGCGAAGCACAAATTAACGCTCTTGCAGGAGCATTAATTGTGCTAGAAGTTAGATTTTTGCACTCATCAGGTTGCGCTCATATTACGAGTTGAAAGTAAAGTGTTTTCTATCTTGCAGTAACCTGACTAGTGCAAAAATCAAAGCTTAGAAAATCATGTGCGCATTAACTAATTCCCTGATAGAAGTCAATAGAGTTAAAAAAGTGGAAAACTTACACCCCATTCTCGCCCAAACACGTTAGCATATTCTCATGTGCGCTAAACCGGCATGAAACTATTAATCTTTTCCATTGCAATGTTCTGCACATAACAGAATATGTTCTATTTATACATAAATAAATATTTCTACATATATATGATGGTATTTTGGTACAATATATAACTATACCTATATATATATACATAATTATATATGGGTATAGATATTTAGATATATATAGGAATATCTATTTAGAAATACATATAATTTTGCTATCTAATAAATAGCCATCTTTACAGAACACACTATAATATCTGTACCTCATCTAATAAATATCCATTTTTACAGAACACACTAAAATATTTGTACCTCATCTAATAAATATCCATCATTACAGAACACACTATAATTTTTGTACTTCATCTAATAAATATCCATCTTTACAAAACACACTATAATATTTCTACCTCATCTAATATATATCCATCTTTACAAAACACACTATAATATTGTACCTCGTCTAATAAACATACATCTCTACAGAACACTATAATATTTGTACCTCATCTAATAAATATCCATCTTTACAGAACACACAATAATATCTGTACCTCATCTAATAAATATCCATCTTTACAGAGCACACTATAATATCTGTACCTCATCTAATAAATATCCATCTTTACAGAACACACTATAATATTTGTACTTCATCTAATAAATATCCATGTTTACAAAACACATTATAATATTTGTACCTCATCTAATATATATCCATCTTTACAAAACACACTATAATATTTGTACCTCTTCTAATAAATATCCATCTTTACAGAACACTATAATATTTGTACCTCGTCTAATAAATATCCATCTTTACAGAACACACTATAATATTTGTACCTTATCTAATAAATATACATCTTTACAAATCACACTTTAATATTTGTACCTCATCTAATAAATATCGATCTTTACAGAACACACAATAATATCTGTACCTCATCTAATAAATATCCATCTTTACAGAACACACTATAATATTTGTACCTCATCTAATAAACATCCATCTTTACAGAACACACTATAATATTTGTACCTCATCTAATAAATATCCATCTTTACAAAACACTATAATATTTGTACCTCATCTAATAAATATACATTTTTACAAAACACACTATAATATTTGTACCTTATCTAATAAATATCCATCTTTACAAAACATATTATAAAATTTATACCTTATCTAATAAATATACATCTTGACAGAACACTATAATATTTGTACCTCATCTAATAAACATCCATCTTTACAGAACACACAATAATATTTGTACCTCATCTAATAAATATCCATCTTTACAAAACACACTATAATATTTGTACCTCATCTAATAAATATCCATCTTTACAAAACACACTATAATATTTGTACCTCATCTAATAAATATACATTTTTACAAAACACACTATAATATTTGTACCTTATCTAATAAATATCCATCTTTACAAAACATATTATAATATTTATACCTCATCTAATAAATATACATCTTGACAGAACACTATAATATTTGTACCTTGTCTAATAAATATACATCTTTACAGAACACACTATAATATCAGTACCTCATCTAATAAATATCCATCTTTACAGAACATCCTATAATATTTGTACCTCATCTAATAAATATACATCTTTACAGAACACACTATAATATCTGTACCTCATCTAATAAATATACATCTTTACAGAACACACTGTAATAACTGTACCTCATCTAATAAATATCCATCTTTACAAAACACACTATAATATTTGTACCTCATCTAATAAATAAACATCTTTACAAAACACACTATAATATTTGTACCTCATCTAATAAATATCCATCTTTACAAAATACACTATAATATTTGTACCTAATCTAATAAATATTCATATTTACAGAACACTATAATATTTGTACCTCATCTAATAAATATACATCTTTACAAAACACACTATATCTGTACCTCATCTAATAAATATCCATATTTACAGAACACACTATAATATCTGTACCTCATCAAATAAATATCCATCTTTACAGAACACACTATAATATCTGAACCTCATCTAATAAATATACATCTTTACAGAACACACTATAGTATTTGTACCTCATCTAATAAATATCCATCTTTACAGAACACACTATAATATTTGTACCTCGTCTAATAAATATACATCTTTACAAAACACACTATAATATTTGTACCTTGTCTAATAAATATCCATCTTTACAGAACACACTATAATATTTGTACCTTGTCTAATAAATATCCATCTTTACAGAACACACTATAATTTATTTACCTCATCTAATAAATATCCATCTTTACAGAACACAATATAATATATGTACCTCATCTAATAAATATCCATCTTTACAGAACACACTATAATATTTGTACCTCATCAAATAAATATCCATCTTTACAGAACACACTATAATATCTGTACCTCATCTAATAAATATCCATCTTTACAGAACACACTATAATATTTGTACCTCATCTAATAAATATCCATCTTTACAGAACACACTATAATATTTCTACCTCATCTAATAAATACACATCTTTACAGAACACACTATAATATTTCTACCTCATCTAATAAATATACATCTTTACAGAACACACTATAATATTTGTACCTCATCTAATAAATTTCCATCTTTACAGAACACACTATAATATTTGTACCTCATCTAATAAATATACATCTTTACAAAACACACTATAATATTTGTACCTCATCTAATAAATATCCATCTTTACAGAACACACTATAATATTTGTATCACATCTAATAAATATCCATCTTTACAGAACACACTATAATATTTGTACCTCATCTAATAAATATACATTTTTACAAAACACACTATAATATTTGTACCTCTTCTAATAAATATTCATCTTTACAGAACACTATAATATTTATACCTCATCTAATAAATATCCATCTTTAAAGAACACACTATAATATTTCTACCTCATCTAATAAATATACATCTTTACAAAACACACTATAATATTTGTACCTCATCTAATAAATATCCATCTTTACAGAACACACTATAATATTTGTATCTCATCTAATAAATATCCATCTTTACAGAACACACTATAATATTTGTACCTCATCTAATAAATATCCATCTTTACAGAACACACTATAATATTTGTACCTTGTCTAATAAATATCCATCTTTACTGAACACACTATAATATTTGTACCTTGTCTAATAAATATCCATCTTTACAGAACACACTATAATATATTTACCTAATCTAATAAATATCCATCTTTACATAACACAATATAATACATGTACCTCATCTAATAAATATCCATCTTTACAGAACACACTATAATATTTGTACCTCATCTAATAAATATTCATCTTTACAGAACACACTATAATATCTGTACCTCATCTAATAAATATCCATCTTTACAGAACACACTATAATATTTCTACCTCATCTAGTAAATATCCATCTTTACAGAACACACTATAATATTTCTACCTCATCTAATAAATATCCATCTTTACAGAACACACTATAATATTTGTACCTCATCTAATAAATATACATCTTTACAGAACACACTATAATATTTCTACCTCATCTAATAAATTTCCATCTTTACAGAACACACTATAATATTTGTACCTCATCTAATAAATATACATCTTTACAAAACACACTATAATATTTGTACCTCATCTAATAAATATCCATCTTTACAGAACACACTATAATATTTGTATCTCATCTAATAAATATCCATCTTTACAGAACACACTATAATATTTGTATCTCATCTAATAAATATACATTTTTACAGAACACACTATAATATTTGTACCTCATCTAATAAATATCCATCTTTACAGAACACAATATAATATTTGTACCTCATCTAATAAATATCCATCTTTACAGAACACACTATAATATTTGTACCTCATCTAATAAATATCCATCTTTACAGAACACAATATAATATTTGTACCTCATCTAATTAATATCCATCTTTACAGAACACACTATAATATTTGTACCTCATCTAATAAATATCAATCTTTACAGAACACACTATAATATTTGTACCTCATCTAATAAATATACATCTTTACAGAAGACACTATAATATCTGTGTCTCATCTAATAAATATACATATTTACAGAAAACACTATAATATTTATACCTCATCTAATAAATATCCATCTTTACAGAACACACTATAATATCTGTACCTCATCTAATAAATATCCATCTTTACAGAACATACTATAATATTTCTACCTCATCTAATAAATATACATCTTTACAAAACACACTATAATATTTGTACCTCATCTAATAAATATACATCTTTACAGAACACACTATAATATTTGTATCTCATCTAATAAATATCCATCTTTACAGAACACACTATAATATTTGTACCTCATCTAATAAATATACATTTTTACAGAACACACTATAATATTTGTACCTCATCTAATAAATATCCATCTTTACAGAACACACTATAATATTTGTACCTCATCTAATAAATATCCATCTTTACAGAACACACTATAATATTTGTACCTCATCTAATAAATATCCATCTTTACAGAACACACTATAATATTTGTACCTCGTCTAATAAATATACATCTTTACAAAACACACTGTAATATTTGTACCTCATCTAATATCCATCTTTACAGGACACACTATAATATTTGTACCTTGTTTAATAAATATCCATCTTTACAGAACACATTATAATATTTGTACCTTGTCTAATAAACATCCATCTTTACAGAACACACTATAATATATTTACCTCATCTAATAAATATCCGTCTTTACAGAACACACTATAATATTTGTACCTCATCTAATAAATATACATCTTTACAGAACACACTATAATATTTCTACCTCATCTAATAAATTTCCATCTTTACAGAACACACTATAATATTTGTACCTCATCTAATAAATATACATCTTTACAAAACACACTATAATATTTGTACCTCATCTAATAAATATCCATCTTTACAGAACACACTATAATATTTGTATCTCATCTAATAAATATCCATCTTTACAGAACACACTATAATATTTGTATCTCATCTAATAAATATACATTTTTACAGAACACACTATAATATTTGTACCTCATCTAATAAATATCCATCTTTACAGAACACAATATAATATTTGTACCTCATCTAATAAATATCCATCTTTACAGAACACACTATAATATTTGTACCTCATCTAATAAATATCCATCTTTACAGAACACAATATAATATTTGTACCTCATCTAATTAATATCCATCTTTACAGAACACACTATAATATTTGTACCTCATCTAATACATATCAATCTTTACAGAACACACTATAATATTTGTACCTCATCTAATAAATATACATCTTTACAGAAGACACTATAATATCTGTGTCTCATCTAATAAATATACATATTTACAGAAAACACTATAATATTTATACCTCATCTAATAAATATCCATCTTTACAGAACACACTATAATATCTGTACCTCATCTAATAAATATCCATCTTTACAGAACATACTATAATATTTCTACCTCATCTAATAAATATACATCTTTACAAAACACACTATAATATTTGTACCGCATCTAATAAATATACATCTTTACAGAACACACTATAATATTTGTATCTCATCTAATAAATATCCATCTTTACAGAACACACTATAATATTTGTACCTCATCTAATAAATATACATTTTTACAGAACACACTATAATATTTGTACCTCATCTAATAAATATCCATCTTTACAGAACACACTATAATATTTGTACCTCATCTAATAAATATCCATCTTTACAGAACACACTATAATATTTGTACCTCATCTAATAAATATCCATCTTTACAGAACACACTATAATATTTGTACCTCGTCTAATAAATATACATCTTTACAAAACACACTGTAATATTTGTACCTCATCTAATATCCATCTTTACAGGACACACTATAATATTTGTACCTTGTTTAATAAATATCCATCTTTACAGAACACACTATAATATTTGTACCTTGTCTAATAAACATCCATCTTTACAGAACACACTATAATATATTTACCTCATCTAATAAATATCTGTCTTTACAGAACACAATATAATATGTGTACCTCATCTAATAAATATCCATCTTTACAGAACACACTATAATATTTGTACCTCATCTAATAAATATCCATCTTTACAGAACACACTATAATATATGTACCTCATCTAAAAAATATTCATCTTTACAGAACACACTATAATATTTGTACCTCATCTAATAAATATCCATCTTTACAGAACACACTATAATATTTCTACCTCATCTAATAAATATCCATCTCTACAGAACACACTATAATATTTGTACCTCATCTAATAAATATACATCTTTACAGAACACACTATAATATTTGTACCTCATCTAATAAATATCCATCTTTACAGAACACACAATAATATTTGTACCTCATCTAATAAATATACATCTTTACAGAACACACTATAATATCTGTACCTCATCTAATAAATATACATCTTTACAGAACACACTATAATATCTGTACCTCATCTAATAATATCCATCTTTACAGAACACACTATAATATCTGTACCTCATCTAATAAATATCCATCTTTACAGAACACACTATAATATCTGTACCTCATCTAATAAATATCCATCTTTACAGAACACACTATAATATTTGTACCTCATCTAATAAATATCCATCTTTACAGAACACACTATAATATTTGTACCTCATCTAATAAATATACATCTTTACAGAACACACTATAATATCTGTACCTCATCTAATAAATATCCATCTTTACAGAACACACTATAATATCTGTACCTCATCTAATAAATATCCATCTTTACAGAACACACTATAATATTTGTACCTCATCTAATAAATATCCATCTTTACAGAACACACTATATTTGTACCTCATCTAATAAATATCCATTTTTACAAAACACACTATAATATTTGTACTTCATCTAATAAATATACATCTTTACAAAACACACTATAATATTTGTACCTTATCTAATAAATATACATCTTTACAGAACACACAATAATATTTGTACCTCATCTAATAAATATACATCTTTTACAGAACACACAATAATATTTGTACCTCATCTAATAAATATCCATCTTTACAGAACACACTATAATATTTATACCTCATCTAATAAATATCCATTTTTACAAAACACACTATAATATTTGTACTTCATCTAATAAATAGACATCTTTACAAAACACACTATAATATTTGTACTTCATCTAATAAATATACATCTTTACAAAACACACTATAATATTTGTACTTCATCTAATAAATATCCATCTTTACAGAACACACTATAATATCTGTGTCTCATCTAATAAATATCCATCTTTACAGAACACACTATAATATCTGTACCTCATTTAATAAATATCCATCTTTACAGAACACACTATAATATTTATACCTCATCTAATAAATATCCATCTTTACAAAACACACTATAATATTTGTACCTCATCTAATAAATATACATCTTTACAGAACACACTATAATATTTGTACCTCATCTAATAAATATCCATCTTTACAGAACACACTATAATATTTGTACCTCATCTAATAAATATCCATCTTTACAGAACACACTATAATATCTGTACCTCATCTAATAAATATCCATCTTTACAGAACACACTATAATATCTGTACCTCATCTAATAAATATCCATCTTTACAGAACACACTATAATATCTGTACCTCATCTAATAAATATCCATCTTTACAGAACACACTATAATATCTGTGTCTCATCTAATAAATATCCATCTTTACAGAACACACTATAATATCTGCGTCTCATCTAATAAATATCCATCTTTACAGAACACACTATAATATCTGTACCTCATCTAATAAATATCCATCTTTACAGAACACACTATAATATTTGTACCTCATCTAATAAATATCCATCTTTACAGAACACACTATAATATTTGTACCTCATCTAATAAATATCCATCTTTACAGAACACACTATAATATTTCTACCTCATCTAATAAATATCCATCTCTACAGAACACACTATAATATTTGTACCTCATCTAATAAATATCCATCTTTACAGAACACACTATAATATTTCTACCTCATCTAATAAATATCCATCTCTACAGAACACACTATAATATTTGTACCTCATCTAATAAATATACATCTTTACAGAACACACTATAATATTTGTACCTCATCTAATAAATATCCATCTTTACAGAACACACAATAATATTTGTACCTCATCTAATAAATATACATCTTTACAGAACACACTATAATATCTGTACCTCATCTAATAAATATACATCTTTACAGAACACACTATAATATCTGTACCTCATCTAATAAATATCCATCTTTACAGAACACACTATAATATCTGTACCTCATCTAATAAATATCCATCTTTACAGAACACACTATAATATCTGTACCTCATCTAATAAATATCCATCTTTACAGAACACACTATAATATTTGTACCTCATCTAATAAATATCCATCTTTACAGAACACACTATAATATTTGTACCTCATCTAATAAATATACATCTTTACAGAACACACTATAATATCTGTACCTCATCTAATAAATATCCATCTTTACAGAACACACTATAATATCTGTACCTCATCTAATAAATATCCATCTTTACAGAACACACTATAATATTTGTACCTCATCTAATAAATATCCATCTTTACAGAACACACTATATTTGTACCTCATCTAATAAATATCCATTTTTACAAAACACACTATAATATTTGTACTTCATCTAATAAATATACATCTTTACAAAACACACTATAATATTTGTACCTTATCTAATAAATATACATCTTTACAGAACACACAATAATATTTGTACCTCATCTAATAAATATACATCTTTTACAGAACACACAATAATATTTGTACCTCATCTAATAAATATCCATCTTTACAGAACACACTATAATATTTATACCTCATCTAATAAATATCCATTTTTACAAAACACACTATAATATTTGTACTTCATCTAATAAATAGACATCTTTACAAAACACACTATAATATTTGTACCTCATCTAATAAATATACATCTTTACAAAACACACTATAATATTTGTACTTCATCTAATAAATATCCATCTTTACAGAACACACTATAATATCTGTGTCTCATCTAATAAATATCCATCTTTACAGAACACACTATAATATCTGTACCTCATCTAATAAATATCCATCTTTACAGAACACACTATAATATTTATACCTCATCTAATAAATATCCATCTTTACAAAACACACTATAATATTTGTACCTCATCTAATAAATATACATCTTTACAGAACACACTATAATATTTGTACCTCATCTAATAACTATCCATCTTTACAGAACACACTATAATATTTGTACCTCATCTAATAAATATCCATCTTTACAGAACACACTATAATATCTGTACCTCATCTAATAAATATCCATCTTTACAGAACACACTATAATATCTGTACCTCATCTAATAAATATCCATCTTTACAGAACACACTATAATATCTGTACCTCATCTAATAAATATCCATCTTTACAGAACACACTATAATATCTGTGTCTCATCTAATAAATATCCATCTTTACAGAACACACTATAATATCTGCGTCTCATCTAATAAATATCCATCTTTACAGAACACACTATAATATCTGTACCTCATCTAATAAATATCCATCTCTACAGAACACACTATAATATTGTACCTCATCTAATAAATATCCATCTTTACAGAACACACTATAATATTTGTACCTCATCTAATAAATATCCATCTTTACAGAACACACTATAATATCTGTACCTCATCTAATAAATATCCATCTTTACAGAACACACTATAATATCTGTACCTCATCTAATAAATATCCATCTTTACAGAACACATATAATATTTGTACCTCATCTAATAAATATCCATCTTTACAGAACACACTATAATATTTGTACTTCATCTAATAAATATCCATCTTTACAGAACACACTATAATATTTGTACCTCATCTAATAAATATCCATCTTTACAGAACACACAATAATATTTGTACCTCATCTAATAAATATACATCTTTACAGAACACACTATAATATCTGTACCTCATCTAATAAATATACATCTTTACAGAACACACTATAATATCTGTACCTCATCTAATAAATATCCATCTTTACAGAACACACTATAATATCTGTACCTCATCTAATAAATATCCATCTTTACAGAACACACTATAATATCTGTACCTCATCTAATAAATATCCATCTTTACAGAACACACTATAATATTTGTACCTCATATAATAAATATCCATCTTTACAGAACACACTATAATATTTGTACCTCATCTAATAAATATCCATCTTTACAGAACACACAATAATATTTGTACCTCATCTAATAAATATACATCTTTACAGAACACACTATAATATCTGTACCTCATCTAATAAATATACATCTTTACAGAACACACTATAATATCTGTACCTCATCTAATAAATATCCATCTTTACAGAACACACTATAATATCTGTACCTCATCTAATAAATATCCATCTTTACAGAACACACTATAATATCTGTACCTCATCTAATAAATATCCATCTTTACAGAACACACTATAATATCTGTACCTCATCTAATAAATATCCATCTTTACAGAACACACTATAATATCTGTACCTCATCTAATAAATATCCATCTTTACAGAACACACTATAATATTTGTACCTCATCTAATAAATATCCATCTTTACAGAACACACTATATTTGTACCTCATCTAATAAATATCCATTTTTACAAAACACACTATAATATTTGTACTTCATCTAATAAATATACATCTTTACAAAACACACTATAATATTTGTACCTTATCTAATAAATATACATCTTTACAGAACACACAATAATATTTGTACCTCATCTAATAAATATACATCTTTTACAGAACACACAATAATATTTGTACCTCATCTAATAAATATCCATCTTTACAGAACACACTATAATATTTATACCTCATCTAATAAATATCCATTTTTACAAAACACACTATAATATTTGTACTTCATCTAATAAATAGACATCTTTACAAAACACACTATAATATTTGTACTTCATCTAATAAATATACATCTTTACAAAACACACTATAATATTTGTACTTCATCTAATAAATATCCATCTTTACAGAACACACTATAATATCTGTGTCTCATCTAATAAATATCCATCTTTACAGAACACACTATAATATCTGTACCTCATTTAATAAATATCCATCTTTACAGAACACACTATAATATTTATACCTCATCTAATAAATATCCATCTTTACAAAACACACTATAATATTTGTACCTCATCTAATAAATATACATCTTTACAGAACACACTATAATATTTGTACCTCATCTAATAACTATCCATCTTTACAGAACACACTATAATATTTGTACCTCATCTAATAAATATCCATCTTTACAGAACACACTATAATATCTGTACCTCATCTAATAAATATCCATCTTTACAGAACACACTATAATATCTGTACCTCATCTAATAAATATCCATCTTTACAGAACACACTATAATATCTGTACCTCATCTAATAAATATCCATCTTTACAGAACACACTATAATATCTGTGTCTCATCTAATAAATATCCATCTTTACAGAACACACTATAATATCTGCGTCTCATCTAATAAATATACATCTTTACAGAACACACTATAATATCTGTACCTCATCTAATAAATATCCATCTTTACAGAACACACTATAATATCTGCACCTCATCTAATAAATATCCATCTTTACAGAACACACTATAATATCTGTACCTCATCTAATAAATATCCATCTTTACAGAACACACTATAATATTTGTACCTCATCTAATAAATATCCATCTTTACAGAACACACTATAATATTTGTACCTCATCTAATAAATATCCATCTTTACAGAACACACTATAATATCTGTACCTCATCTAATAAATATCCATATTTACAGAACACACTATAATATCTGTACCTCATCTAATAAATATCCATCTTTACAGAACACATTATAATATTTGTACCTCATCTAATAAATATCCATCTTTACAGAACACACTATACTATTTGTACTTCATCTAATAAATATCCATCTTTACAGAACACACTATAATATTTGTACCTCATCTAATAAATATCCATCTTTACAGAACACACAATAATATTTGTACCTCATCTAATAAATATCCATCTTTACAGAACACACTATAATATCTGTACCTCATCTAATAAATATACATCTTTACAGAACACACTATAATATCTGTACCTCATCTAATAAATATCCATCTTTACAGAACACACTATAATATCTGTACCTCATCTAATAAATATCCATCTTTACAGAACACACTATAATATCTGTACCTCATCTAATAAATATCCATCTTTACAGAACACACTATAATATTTGTACCTCATATAATAAATATCCATCTTTACAGAACACACTATAATATTTGTACCTCATCTAATAAATATCCATCTTTACAGAACACACTATAATATTTGTACCTCATCTAATAAATATCCATTTTTACAAAACATACTATAATATTTGTACTTCATCTAATAAATATACATCTTTACAAAACACACTATAATATTTGTACCTCATCTAATAAATATACATCTTTACAGAACACACAATAATATTTGTACCTCATCTAATAAATATCTATCTTTACAGAACACACAATAATATTTGTACCTCATCTAATAAATATACATCTTTACAAAACACACTATAATATTTGTACCTCATCTAATAAATATCCATTTTTACAGAACACACTGTAATATTTGTACCTCGTCTAATAAATATCCATCTTTACAGAACACACTATAATATCTGTACCTCATCTAATAAATATCCATTTTTACAAAACACACTATAATATTTGTACTTCATCTAATAAATATACATCTTTACAAAACACACTATAATATTTGTACTTCATCTAATAAATATACATCTTTACAAAACACACTATAATATTTGTACTTCATCTAATAAATATACATCTTTACAAAACACACTATAATATTTGTACCTCATCTAATAAATATCCATCTTTACAGAACACACTATAATATCTGTACCTCATCTAATAAATATCCATCTTTACAGAACACACTATAATATTTGTACCTCAGCTAATAAATATCCATCTTTACAGAATACACTATAATATTTCTACCTCATCTAATAAATATCCATCTCTACAGAACACACTATAATATCTGTACCTCATCTAATAAATATCCATCTTTACAGAACACACTATAATATCTGTACCTCATCTAATAAATATACATCTTTACAGAACACACTATAATAAATGTACCTCATCTAATAAATATACATCTTTACAGAACACATTATAATATCTGTTCCTCATCTAATAAATATCCATTTTTACAGAACACACTATAATATTTGTACCTCATCTAATAAATATACATCTTTACAAAACACACTATAATATTTGTACCTCATCTAATAAATATACATCTTTACAGAACACACTATAATATCTGTACCTCATCTAATAAATATCCATCTTTACAGAACACACTATAATATTTGTATCACATCTAATAAATATCCATCTTTACAGAACACACTATAATATCAGTACCTCATCTAATAAATATCCATCTTTACAGAACACACTATAATATCTGTACCTCATCTAATAAATATCCATCTTTACAGAACACACTATAATATTTGTACCTCATCTAATAAATATCCATTTTTACAGAACACACTATAATATTTGTACCTCATCTAATAAATATCCATCATTACAGAACACACAATAATATTTGTACCTCATCTAATAAATATCCATCTTTACAGAGCACACTATAATATTTGTACCTCATCTAATAAATATCCATTTTTACAGAACACACTATAATATCAGTACCTCATCTAATAAATATCCATCTTTACAGAACACACTATAATATTTGTACCTCATCTAATAAATATCCATCTTTACAGAACACACTATAATATCTGTACCTCATCTAATAAATATCCATCTTTACAGAACACATTATAATATTTGTACCTCGTCTAATAAATATACATCTTTACAGAACAAACTATAATATCTGTACCTCATCTAATAAATATCCATCTTTACAGAACACACTATAATATCTGTACCTCATCTAATAAATATCCATCTTTACAGAACACACTATAATATTTGTACCTCATCTAATAAATATCCATCTTTACAGAACACTATAATATTTGTACCTCATCTAATAAATATCCATCTTTACAGAACACACTATAATATCTGTACCTCATCTAATAAATATCCATCTTTACAGAACACACTATAATATTTCTACCTCATCTAATAAATATCCATCTTTACAGAACACACTATAATATTTCTACCTCATCTAATAAATATCCATCTTTACAGAACACACTATAATATCTGTACCTCATCTAATAAATATCCATCTTTAAAGAACACACTATAATATCTGTACCTCATCTAATAAATATCCATCTTTACAGAACACACTATAATATTTGTACCTCAACTAATAAATATCCATCTTTACAGAACACACTATAATATCTGTGTCTCATCTAATAAATATCCATCTTTACAGAACACACTATAATATTTGTACCTCATCTAATAAATATCCATCTTTACAGAACACACTATAATATTTGTACCTCATCTAATAAATATCCATCTCTACAGAACACACTATAATATTTGTACCTCATCTAATAAATATCCATCTTTACAGAACACACTATAATATTTGTACCTCATCTAATAAATATCCATCTTTACAGATCACACTATAATATCTGTACCTCATCTAATAAATATCCATCTTTACAGAACACACTATAATATTTGTACCTCAACTAATAAATATCCATCTTTACAGAACACACTATAATATCTGTGTCTCATCTAATAAATATCCATCTTTACAGAACACACTATAATATTTGTACCTCATCTAATAAATATCCATCTTTACAGAACACACTATAATATTTGTACCTCATCTAATAAATATCCATCTTTACAGAACACACTATAATATCTGTGTCTCATCTAATAAATATCCATCTTTACAGAACACACTATAATATCTGTACCTCATCTAATAAATATCCATCTTTACAGAACACACTATAATATCTGTACCTCATCTAATAAATATCCATCTTTACAGAACACACTATAATATTTGTACCTCAACTAATAAATATCCATCTTTACAGAACACACTATAATATCTGTGTCTCATCTAATAAATATCCATCTTTACAGAACACACTATAATATTTGTACCTCATCTAATAAATATCCATCTTTACAGAACACACTATAATATTTGTACCTCATCTAATAAATATCCATCTCTACAGAACACACTATAATATTTGTACCCTCATCTAATAAATATCCATCTTTACAGAACACACTATAATATTTGTACCTCATCTAATAAATATCCATCTTTACAGATCACACTATAATATCTGTACCTCATCTAATAAATATCCATCTTTACAGATCACACTATAATATCTGTACCTCATCTAATAAATATCCATCTTTACAGATCACACTATAATATCTGTACCTCATCTAATAAATATCCATCTTTACAGAACACACTATAATATTTGTACCTCAACTAATAAATATCCATCTTTACAGAACATACTATAATATTTGTACCTCATCTAATAAATATCCATCTTTACAGAACACACTATAATATCTGTGTCTCATCTAATAAATATCCATCTTTACAGAACACACTATAATATTTGTACCTCATCTAATAAATATCCATCTTTACAGAACACACTATAATATTTCTACCTCATCTAATAAATATCCATCTTTACAGAACACACTATAATATCTGTGTCTCATCTAATAAATATCCATCTTTACAGAACACACTATAATATTTCTACCTCATCTAATAAATATCCATCTTTACAGAACACACTATAATATCTGTGTCTCATCTAATAAATATCCATCTTTACAGAACACACTATAATATCTGTACCTCATCTAATAAATATCCATCTCTACAGAACACACTATAATATTGTACCTCGTCTAATAAATATCCATCTCTACAGAACACTATAATATTTGTACCTCATCTAATAAATATCCATCTTTACAGAACACACTATAATATTTGTACCTCATCTAATAAATATACATCTTTACAGAACACACTATAATATCTGTACCTCATCTAATAAATATCCATCTCTACAGAACACTATAATATTTGTACCTCATCTAATAAATATCCATCTTTACAGAACACACTATAATATTTGTACCTCATCTAATAAATATCCATCTCTACAGAACACACTATAATATTTGTACCTCATCTAATAAATATCCATCTTTACAGAACACACTATAATATTTGTACCTCATCTAATAAATATCCATCTTTACAGATCACACTATAATATCTGTACCTCATCTAATAAATATCCATCTTTACAGATCACACTATAATATCTGTACCTCATCTAATAAATATCCATCTTTACAGATCACACTATAATATCTGTACCTCATCTAATAAATATCCATCTTTACAGAACACACTATAATATTTGTACCTCAACTAATAAATATCCATCTTTACAGAACATACTATAATATTTGTACCTCATCTAATAAATATCCATCTTTACAGAACACACTATAATATCTGTGTCTCATCTAATAAATATCCATCTTTACAGAACACACTATAATATTTCTACCTCATCTAATAAATATCCATCTTTACAGAACACACTATAATATCTGTACCTCATCTAATAAATATCCATCTCTACAGAACACACTATAATATTGTACCTCGTCTAATAAATATCCATCTCTACAGAACACTATAATATCTGTGTCTCATCTAATAAATATCCATCTTTACAGAACACACTATAATATTTCTACCTCATCTAATAAATATCCATCTTTACAGAACACACTATAATATCTGTACCTCATCTAATAAATATCCATCTCTACAGAACACACTATAATATTGTACCTCGTCTAATAAATATCCATCTCTACAGAACACTATAATATTTGTACCTCATCTAATAAATATCCATCTTTACAGAACACACTATAATATCTGTACCTCATCTAATAAATATCCATCTCTACAGAACACTATAATATTTGTACCTCATCTAATAAATATCCATCTTTACAGAACACACTATAATATTTGTACCTCATCTAATAAATATCCATCTTTACAGAACACACTATAATATTTGTACCTCATCTAATAAATATCCATCTTTACATAACACACTATAATATTTGTACCTCATCTAATAAATATCCATCTTTACAGATCACACTATAATATTTGCATCTCTATTCTATTCCAATATTGTTTCTTTCATGACTCCTCACTTGCTGGTGGTAGCATGCCCCTTCTTAGAATTGGCAGCTGTAAGCTTCTTATTTAAACCAATACAGTGGTTTGAAAATTACAAACCAATTTTTAGTGAGCATTATAGTTTTAAGGGAAGCACTTGAAATATACCTGCATCATTTCAGTATATATATGATAGATAGACAGACAAACAGACAGACATAGATAGATATAGATAGATCAATAGATAGATAAACAGACATAGATAGATAGATAGATAGATAGATAGATAGATAATAGATAGATAGATAGATAGATAGATAGATAGATCAATAGATAGATAGATGATAGACAGACAAAAAGATAGATGCAAAATGTAGTTCCTACATCATTTGTTTCAGTTTGTATTCTAGTCATTCACAAAAGATAATTTATACCTTTAAAAAAATGATGATAAAATATAATGCTATGATTTAGAGCCAGATATCCACCTAGATTATTGCTAGATCAAATAATATTTCTTATAAAGCCCCATGGCTGGATTTTATTTAAGTCCATGATATTTTCAATCCATTGCAAACGAATGCCTTCTAGCTCAAAACAGAATGGCTGCAAATATAACAGAAGATATATCACTGATAAGTGTCTAGCCACTGTTAGAGTTATAACAGTTAAAGGGACGTAACTTTGCTGCAACTAAGAGAGAGCTTTATAAAATGCATTGCAGTTTTTTTTAATTTATTAATGAATGTTACAAGGCCTGAAATATTTTGTTTTTATGCTTGTAGGCCTGTTATTGTCCACCAGTGGAACAACGTGAGGTGTGTTTTATCAGCCAGATATTTTAAAGGGACATAAAAATAAAATCATGATTTAGTAAGAACATACAATTTAAAACAACTTTCCATTGTACTTCTTCTATAAAATTGTCTTTGTTTTCTTGTTATGCTTTGTTTAAAAGCAGGATTGTGCATTCAGGAGTGTGCACGTGTCTGCAGCAGTATATGGCAGCAGTTTTTCAACAGTGTTATACAATAGCAAAAGCACTGGATGGCAGCAATATTTCCTGTCATGTGTGCTTCAGACATTAGGTTCAGAGGAATATTAGATGTTATTTCCAATGAGAACAGCTAATATAGATAAGTAATATTAACAAAAGTCTTATATTATAGGTTTCAAATAACTAAAGTAACCTTATTTTCAATGTTAAAAGAACATGCAACTCCCGGACAGATAGCTCAGCATGCTAAGGCACTGTGGCTGAGCTCTATAGCAACCCAAGGGTTGCAGGTTCGATCCCTTTTGTCCTTCTGAGGTCGATAAAATGAGCAGCTCCTTGAGACCCTTACGAGTGATTAGCCGCACTTTACAAGTACCCAATACATACATACATACATACTGTATGACTAAAATACAGCATTTAATGCCCCTAACATCAGTCATTAGTTATACTTTTGCAGGATTGTACAGGGGACGATAGACAAATTAAATGTAAGACCCCTGAATATCATTACAAACAAAGGAGCTAATTAACTAAACTATATTAATCCTTCCCCCCAATCCTGCACCTTTTGTTTTGGAGCCAAATGGCATGAACATAAGAACAAATGGATTTTGTCACACAATCTTTTGTTTCTTGTCTAATAATGTATTTGGCTGTTCGTATATAAAAATTGCCCTTTTTGCATTTAGTTTTAATAGAAGAAACATTTGGGATTGCAATCACTGAAAAAAATCACTGACAATACCAACTGAAGTTCAGAAACCGTTGTCTACCAAAAACAAGTGCATGATTGTGATAACTCTATGGGGCCGATTTATCAAGCTTCGTATGGAGCTTGATGCCCCTGTTTCCGCACGAGCCTTCAGACCGCTGCTCCATAACCTGTCCGCCTGATCTGAGGCCATGGACAGAAATTAACCCAATCTAATACAATTGGGTTGATTTACACCCCCTGCTAGCGGCTGATTGGCCGCAAATCTGCAGGGGGCGGCATTGCACCAGCAGTTCACAAGAACTGCTGGTGCAATGATAAATGCTGACAGCGTATGCTGCGTATGAGCAGCGGACATGATACGCTATATATGATCATGTCCACTAGCACTATGATAAATCTACCCCTATTTGTGTTACCACATACTTAAAGTTGTGCTCAGCAGCTACAAAGCATTGGAATTCCTCAGCAGAAAACAGTAGGCCAATCAGGACCAGCATATGTACATAGCTGGCAATCACTGGCCACTGCCTTTTCAACAGTAGCATAGGAGTGTGAGATAAATATCCCTTTAACTTCTTTGCATGAGTTAAACACATAGTTGGCACAAGCATTGGTTTAGTAATAGAACTCCTTTGCAGGGGTTAAAACTTACTTTAAAGGGAAATAAAACACTAAATTAATGCTAGATAGAATGATGCATTCAAATAATAGATTAGTCTATAATAATAACACATAGATGTATTTTTTTAAGTTTCATTAGCTGTTTATTGACAATATAATTGTAACATTTTAGTGTTTATAAAACAATGGGAGCTGCCATGTTGTAACTTAGGTTAACCTCTCAGCTGTGGCCAATTAGAGACAGTTATAAATAGGTCACTAGAGTGTGCAGCCAATGGCTGTGTGTAATATAACAGTGTAATATATAACAGTGTTCTGCACTTCTATTTCTAAAAACTGAGTTTATATATATATATATATATATATATATATATATATATATATATATATAAAATGTATCATTTTATATTACCATCTCAAAGTGTTTAATGTCCCTTTAAGGAATTAAATTATGCAAATTATGCATTAAAATGTCCCTTTAAGAACCTTTATCTTATATCAGATGCATCCTTCAGCACACACATCCTCTTGTCTGATTCAGTCTAGTTTTACTGTTGCTGAAACACACAAGAGAAAAAGCTAGGCGTTCTTCCAAAAGTACTGGCAGTCAAAAACACCAACGAACTGTTAAGTAACAACTTGAAAAGAATGCCAAATATGACAGCAACACCCGGGTGCACAGCAGATCACTAAAGGCCTAATTGGCACCTTAGCCTTGGATGTGTGCATTGGATTTTGCCAATGAATTGAGATTACGTGCCCACACATCACAGCCATCAGGGTGGCTTGTTTTTGTGCTGCAGTTCCTCAACTCTGACATTAAAAATTTGGAAGGAAGGAACAAAAATTTACACACAATGCTTATTATTATATTATAAAGAAGTTAAAGGGATAGTAAACACCAAACATGTTATTGTTATTTATTCCCCAGTTTTGCACAACCAACACAGTTATATTAATATACTTATTACCTCTCGCCTAGATTTAGAGTTCTGCGGTAGCCGTCAAAACCAGCGTTAAGGGCTCCTAACGCTGCTTTTTACTGCCCGCTGGTATTTAGAGTCAGTCAGGAAAGGGTCTAACGCTCACTTTCCAGCCGTGACTTTTCCATACCGCAGATCCCCTTACGCCAATTTTGTATCCTATCTTTTCAATGGGATCTTCCTAACGCTGGTATTTAGAGTCTTGGCTGAAGTGAGCAGTAGACCCTCTACCGACAAGACTCCAGCCGCAGAAAAAAGTCAGGAGTTAAGAGCTTTATGGGCTAACGCCGGTTTATAAAGCTCTTAACTACTGTGCTATAAAGTACACTAACACCCATAAACTACCTATGTACCCCTAAACCGAGGCCCCCCCACATTGCCGCCACTCTAATAAAATTTTTTAACCCTTAATCTGCCGACCAGACACCGCCGCCACCTACATTATCCCTATGAACCCCTAATCTGCTGCCCCTAACACCGCCGACACCTACATAATATTTATTAACCCTTAATCTGCCCCCACAACCTTACCTACACTTATTAACCCCTAATCTGCCGACCGGACCTCACCGCCACTATAATAAATGTATTAACGCCTAAACCGCCTCACTCCCGCCTCGCAAACCCTATAATAAATTTTATTAACCCCTAATCTGCCCTCACTAACATCGCCGACACCTAACTTCAAGTATTAACCCTTAATCTGCCGACTGGACCTCACCGCTACTATAATAAATGTATTAACCCCTAAAGATAAGGCTAACCCTAACCCTAACACCCCCCTAAATTAAATATAATTTAAATCTAACGAAATAAATTATTTCTTATTAAATAAATTAATCCTATTTAAAGCTAAATACTTACCTGTAAAATAAACCCTAATATAGCTACAATATAACTAATAATTATATTGTAGCTATTTTAGGATTTATATTTATTTTACAGGCAACTTTGTATTTATTTTAACTAGGTACAATAGCTATTAAATAGTTATTAACTATGTAATAGCTACCTAGTTAAAATAATTACAAAATTACCTGTAAAATAAATCCTAACCTAAGTTACAATTAAACCTAACACTACACTATCAATAAATTAATTAAATAAACTAACTACAATTACCTACAATTAAATCAACTAAACTAAAATACAAAAAAAAAACAAACACTAAATTACAAAAAAAAAAAAAACTAAATTACAATAAAATAAAGAGATTACAAGAATTTTAAACTAATTACACCTACTCTAAGCCCCCTAAAAAAATAACAAAGCCCCCCAAAATAAAAAAATGCCCTACCCTAATCTAAAATAAAAAGTTAACAGCTCTTTTACCTTACCAGCCCTTAAAAGAGCCTATTGCGGGGCATGCCCCAAAGAAATCAGCTCTTTTGCCTGAAAAAAAAACATACAATACCCCCACCAAAATTACATCCCAACACCCACATACCCCTAATCTAACCTAAACCCCCCTTAAAATACCTAACACTAAGCCCCTGAAGATCTCCCTACCTTTTATTCACCCAGCCGGGTATCACCGATCCGTCCAGAAGAGGGTCCGAAGTCTTCATCCAATCCGGCAAGAAGAGGTCCTCCACAGGGTCCGAAGTCTTCATCCTATCCAGCAAGAAGAGGTCATCCAGAGGGTCCAAAGTCTTCATCCAGGCGGCATCTTCTATCTTCTTCCATCCGGAGCGGAGCGGGTCCATCTTGAAGCACCCGACGCGGAGCCATCCTTCCACACCGACGGACTAACGACGAATGAAGGTTCCTTTAAATGACGTCATCCAAGATGGCGTCCCTCGAATTCCGATTGGCTGATAGGATTCTATCAGCCAATCGGAATTAAGGTAGGAAAAATCTGATTGGCTGATTGAATCAGCCAATCAGATTCAAGTTCAATCCGATTGGCTGATTGGATCAGCCAATCAGATTGAGCTTGCATTCTATTGGCTGATCGGAACAGCCAATAGAATGCGAGCTCAATCTGATTGGCTGATTGGATCAGCCAATCGGATTGAACTTGAATCTGATTGGCTGATTCAATCAGCCAATCAGATTTTTCCTACCTTAATTCCGATTGGCTGATAGAATCCTATCAGCCAATCGAAATTTGAGGGACGCCATCTTGGATGACGTCATTTAAAGGAACCTTCATTCGTCGTTAGTCCGTCGGTGTGGAAGGATGGCTCCGCGTCGGGTGCTTCAAGATGGACCCGCTCCACTCCGGATGGAAGAAGATAGAAGATGCCGCCTGGATGAAGACTTTGGACTCTCTGGATGACCTCTTCTTGCTGGATAGGATGAAGACTTCGGACCTCTTCTTGCCGGATTGGATGAAGACTTCGGACCCTCTTCTGGAAGGATTGGTGATACCCGGCTGGGTGAATACAAGGTAGGGAGATCTTCAGGGGCTTAGTGTTAGGTTTTTTAAGGGGAAAGTGGGTGGGTTAGATTAGGGGTATGTGGGTGGTGGGTTGTAATGTTGGGGGGGTATTGTATGGTTTTTTCAGGCAAAAGAGCTGATTTCTTTGGGGCATGCCCCGCTAAAGGCCCTTTTAAGGGCTGGTAAGGTAATAGAGCTGTTAACTTTTTATTTTAGGGTAGGGCATTTTTTTATTTTGGGGGGCTTTGTTATTTTTTTAGGGGGATTAGAGTAGGTGTAATTAGTTTAAAATTCTTGTAATCTTTTTTTATTTTTTGTAATTTAGTGTTTTTTTTTTTTGTAATTTTGTGTTTGTTTGTTTTTGTAATTTAGTTTAGTTGATTTAATTGTAGGTAATTGTAGGTAGTTTATTTAATTAATTTATTGAAAGTGTAGTGCTAGGTTTAATTGTAACTTAGGTTAGGATTTATTTTACAGGTAATTATCTCAGTTATATTAATATACTTTTTACCTCTGTGATTACCTTGTATCTAAACCTCTGCAGACTGTTCCTTATCTCCGTTATATAAATATACTGTTTACCTCTGTGATTACAGTGTATCTAAGCCTCTGCAAACTGCCCCTTATCTTAGATATATTAATATACTTTTTACCTCTGTGATTACCCTGTATCTAAGCCTCTTACCTTGTATCTAAGCCTCTGCAGACTGCTCCTTATCTCAGTTATATTAATATACTTTTTACCCCTGTGATTACCCTGTATCTAAGCCTCTGCAGACTGCCCCCTTATTTCAGTTATTTTGACAGACTTGCATTTCAGGCAATAAGTGCTTACTCTTAAATAACTTCACGATCATTAGCACAGTGTTAGCTATATGAAACACATGAAATAGCGCCCTCTAGCTGTTAAAAAAAACCTGACAAATGCATTCATATAAGAGGCAGCCTTCAAGGGCTTAGAAATTAGCATATGAGCCTACCTAGGTTTAGCTTTCAACAAAGGATACCAAGTGAACAAAGCAAATTTGATGATAAAAGTAAATTAGAAAGTTGTTTAAAATGACATGCCCTATCTGAATCATGAGGGTGGCGCTTTGGTATATTTCTGATTACTTGCCTTATCTTAGTTGAAAACTAGGTGCCAACACATCAGAGCCAGAGGTCTGAACGTAGTAGGTGCTTAGTGTATCCAATTTTATCTTTAATAAATAGGGGCCATGGAAGCAACATTTAAAAAAATTATAGGGATATGGAAGTAAAAATTAACTTTAATGGTTCAGATATAATTTTAAAATCTTCTAGTATACTTCTATTTCTATTTTACATTGATCTTGTTCTCTTTGTCCCCTCGGCTGGAACTTGGTCCCTTCCCATGAGCGTATACTCAGGTAAGCTAAGGATGGTGTATACATTTTGAGAGCTAGGTGGTTGTAGCAGTGGGTGCAGTAATTGTTTACAATCAACCTGTACAGGGTGCTTTGGAGTGCAGTAGCCTCAGCCATGATATGGTAATAATCTTTGATAAACTAGTTCTGTATAGCTAGAAGCACTGTTTAAAGGGATTTTCATTAAAGGGTTGGTAATGCAAAATGTATATGCTCTAATTCATTTTTTTGCACTAGAATGTCCTAGTAATGACTAAGGGGTAGATTTAACAAGGGCCGAATGGCCCTTGTTCCCCTTGTTTTCAGCGAGCCTTCGCCGGAAACAGCAGTTATGAAGCAGCGGTCTTTAGACCACTGCTCCATAACTTGTACACTGCCTCAGAGGTTGTGGTCTTCAATCCGCCCGATTCTATCTGATCGGTCTGATTGACACCCCCTGCTAGCGGCCACGAATCTGCAGAGGGCGGCATTGCACAAGCAGTTCTGCACAAGCAGCGTATGCTGTCATCATTCAGCGATGTCTGTCGGACATGATACCCTACAGACTGAGGGGGGCGATTTATCGTATCATGTCCGCCAGACATCGCCGAATGCCGACAGCATATGCTGTCGGCATTTAACATGCCACAAGCAGTTCTAGTGAACTGCTTGTACAATGCCGACCCTTGCAGATTCGCGGCCAATCGGCCGCTAGCAGGGGGGTGCCTCAGAGGTGGCGGACAAGTTAAGGAGCAGCTCTTGTTTCCGGTGAGCCTGAAGGCTCATGCAGTAACAGGGGTATTCAGGGCCATTCGGCCCTTGATAATTCAGCCCCCATGAGGGCATTTATCGTTGAATAGGAGAGACATAAACAGTTGTGCAGTAATAGTTAGTGAGGCAGTGCTGTGGGTATTCCCAGCTGTTACTCAGCACTGCCAAATGTGCCTATAGCTCCTTTTCTGTTTAACAGGTGTGCTACCTCAGTATGCCCTTGTGAAAAACAGTTTGTTTTTTTATAAAAGAAACCAAGGAAAGAGGTTTATCTGTAAAAAAAAGAATAAAAGAAAATATAAACTTTTTTTATAAAAAAACTGTGCATTCTATCTGAAGCATGAAAGCTTCATTTTGTCCTTTTTGATGTGAGCAAGTCACTAGGTAACAGAAATGAGTGCACTTGTTTTTCATTACAGCAAGATCTTTTATCTTATAGCCTCCAGTGATATCCGCAGCACATTGTGTGCACATTTTACTCTGCACATATGTGTTTGTTGTGTATAAAATTAAAGCAACCTTTATCAATCCCTTGTTTAGGAACACGCTTGTAAACATTTCCAAAGCATCCTATAAAGTATGCAACATCTCGTCTTACTCCCGGAAGTGTTAAAACTACTATTTAATGTTTCAGTAGCAGACACTTGGGTGAAGGTATCTTTCATGAAGCTCCAATAAATACTCTTTCGCCTTTCACCAGCGTGATAAGATAGATTTCACAGTATGTGCGGTTGGCCAATTCACTTATTTGTTGGTGCTCTGCTAGAAGCAAAACACCCTGTGCTTAATGCTTTCTGTCAAACAGCAAATAAATCATTTTACCACTAACTGTGATTTACATGCGCTCTAGATTTATCCTAGGCTCAAAGCTCATCAGTTTGCTGACAAAGAAAAACACAAGGTCAGTATATGACTAAATAAAAATTCAAACATATTTAGCATTTTAGCAATTAATATGCTGCTTTCAATCTCACTGCAAAATTGTTTTAGATTTATTGATCTCTTTTATATCAGAATAAGCAATAATTCTTATTATTAAGAGGCTGAATGCCCCACTTATCTTTACAAATTAATTCTCAAAATGTTGTTCCATAAAATATGTTTTATTTCTGTATAATCATCTACTATTCTAAAGTCAATGGGGCCTATTTACTATGGTGCGAGCGGACATGATCCGATATAGCGGATCATGTCTGCTGCACATCGATAAATGCTGACAGCATACGCTCTCTGTATTTATCATTGCACCAGCAGTTCTTGTGAACTGCATGTGCAATGCCGCCCCCTGCAGATTTGCGGCCGCTAGCAGGGGGTGTCAATCAACCCAATGGCATTCGATCGGGCTGATTTCTGTCCGCAGCCTCAAAGGAGCCATACGGAGCTTAGTAAATATGCCCCAATGTGTTCTCAGTCTGTTTTAAAAATGAATAAATATAAATAATGAGATTAGCTTAGTATTAATGATTTAAATAGAAACATACTGATGAGCATGGATAACTTTTGACATTTTACACAGCTTAAAGAGATATAAACCCCCAATTTCTTCTTTCATGATTCCGTGAGAACATGCAATTTGAAACAACTTTCCAATTCCCTTATATTATCCAATTTGCTTCATTTTCTTGGTGTCCTTTGTTGAAAAGCATACCTGGCTAGGTTCAGGAGCTGCTGATAGGTGGCTGCCGATTATGGATGGGCGAATGTTTTGCAACATTCAAAAAAATGAAACAAATTTGAACACATTTGTTTGTTTGTTTCGAACTTCGAATATTTGTATCACATTCTAACATTTGATTAATGTAATAGTATTTCTAAGGCTTTCTTTAAATGTAATATTCGAATTAGCCAATATTCTAAATAGAACATTTTGAATTGATATATTTGTATCTATTATGTATTAATTTGTATTCATTTACTAAATTCCCTATCACATGAACTATAGAACGTCTGAAAAGTATTTGTTAAATCGAAATTTCGGTCTAATTATTAACATTCGTAAACCAGAAATAGATTTGATTAACACATTTTAATGGATTTTCATTCTTATCATTTGATTGTCCAAAATAAATGTCCACAGGACTATTTGCTCTACCAAGTGAATTGCTCTTTCACCACATTCGCCGTCCCTATTACAGATATATGCCTTATGTTATTGACAATGCACTCCTAGTCCAGAGCTAAACACTGTCACTGAACCAATCAGGAGTGTCATATGGGCAATGCTACGATTCACTAGCTGTGTCCTTCTTTGGATCAGCAGTGTATTGTCACTTCATAACTGACCTTAATGATCATAGTATGCACAAAGGTACATGCAAACAGAACACAGATAAAACAGTGCTGGTGAGATTAGCTAAGAAGTCTTGTCCATATTAAGTCCCTCTGAGAATTTTAGAAAGGCAGAATTTAGCTTGAGAGCTACTTATTTAGCTATACAAGATTCTGAGTGTAAAGGAGACACATATATGACAATATAATATGTTTAAAAGAAAAGCCTCCAAAGATTTTGCTCAATTTCTCTCCATACTGGTGAGTTTATTGGCCCAAAAGAGGGGAACTGCTCAACAGGAAAAAAAAAAAAAAAACTTATAATAACTTGTTCTATGGCTACTCACTACAGGAGCCTGTCTTTGTCAAAAATGTGCCTGTTACAAAGTGGAAGGTTCCTGTAGCATATCAATTTGGTTCTGCCTAAAAAGCACAATCCAACCCTGAAAACCAGACAATCCATTTCTGAACAAGAGATATGGCAACTCTAGCTGTACCTTTCAGCTTTGAGTAGGCCTCATCAGTGAGGCACGGCCAAATCCCTCTATACACACTGGGCAACAGGTTCACATATGGTTTCCTGCCATGATCATAAATCCTGAATGGTCTGAAATACTACACAAAAGCCCTCTTCTGTGAAAGTCACATCCTAGAAAAAGAGTGTGCTTATGAGGTGTTTAGCCATAGGACAAGCTATTGTGCTTTTGATTGGATCATTATTGAGCACTTCTCTCTTTATTGCAGGACATAGACTATATATTTAACTTGTTTGTGTTATAGACAAGCAGTAGCACAATAATAATTTTATATAACACTGCAAAGCAGCAATGAACTACAGTAAACTAGCTGAACACATCTTGAGAGCCAATGACAAGAGGCAAAAGTTTTTAGCCATTATCAACTAGCTCCCAAGAGCATTGATACGCTTCAGGATACTTTGGTATGCTTTTCAACAGAGGATACCAATAGAAAGAACTACATTTGGTAATGGAAGTAAACTGAAATGTCTCTCAAAATTGCATCTGAACCATGAAAGCTTAATTTGACTTTCATGTCCCTTTAAGTGTTTAGAGTTAGGTACAAGTTAATGAAATATTGGATATGCTTTAATGAGCAATCCCTTTAAAACAACATAGTTAAAATACCAGGCTTTCGCTGCATGAAGAAATTAGATTTATTATACTCAAAGGTGCAGAACCCCAATGAATCAGGAAAACTTTATTTTCAAGCTTCATGTGAGAAAATAAATAGTGTTAAATTGTACAGTAATGGCCGGATTGTAGAAAAAAATCAAAATGAAAAATAGAGCACTCTGCAATGGGACTTGTCTTGAAATATTGCATGCTCCTAAGATCTATGGTAAGTGTGTCCAAAAAAATAATTAGGATAAAACTGAAAGAAAGTTCAGATCAAATAGAAGACAAAAAGCCTCTTCTGCAAGTCCAGAATACATCAAACTTGTTGTTTGACCAGAGTCTTACTGAGAATCACTGGAAAGCTGCTGTAATAAATAAATACAAGTCAGATGTGAGAAGAAAGGAAGAATAGATAGAAGCAGCTTTGGTCAGAATGGTTTATGCTAGAGTAACTGAGTAACTGGGCTAGAGTGATGGATGTGTTTTTAGCAGAGAACGTAGTGTGGGGGGAAATAAGGTTTTGTGTAATGCCATCTGGGAAAGAATCAACATTGCTGCTGTTATAGGATTACATTTTAGCAATTGGATTTTTGCAACAAGGAAATGGAAGAGAAAAAAAACAAAACCTTTGAAACAGCATTCTGTAGTCGGGGCGAGGAGTACCAGAAATGCTGTTAATTAATACGCTAATCACTGTGCTGTACAGAGGAGGAGTGGGAGAAATGTTCTTGTCGGCAGTTTTTTTGGGAACGAATGTTATGATCCTCGGTTGTGATTTAAACAGCTAAATGCACCTGTGAATTTGCAAATGAACAATTGGTTACTAAACAATCTTATTTTCATTCAGCGCTGTGTTAAAATACCTCATAATGATAAACATGGAGAGGTGTGCCAGATGGTTTGAATTAATTCTTCATTGAAACCTACTTTGCAGATTCACAACAATTTTTGTGTCATTTTTTTTACTCTTTTCTCTAAAAATGCTGTTACTGTACAGTTTAATGGTGTTTTGTACTAGACGGTTGCTTGCTATGATACCTTTCAAAATTAGAGCTTTGTTGTGCTTTGATGCCGGATAACAGAGCAGGCGTTGGGCCATTGTTTGATGCTGGGCTGTGTAAATGCCACTATATTTTATAATGACATTATTATAAAGAAAAACGAGCCATTGGCCAACAATAAAGACATACATCACTCATGGTGTATAAAATAAAGTCAGACACTTGTGTAGTTGCCACAAAATATGTCTGTAAAATTATATTCTTTTCAGTAACATGTCTAAAATATATTACCAATATAGAGTCAGATTCAGCCCCACGTGTACGTGGTGACGCCGCTGGCACTCATGAAGCCTGGGAGGGCCTCCTATTATGCCACCAACGATCCCCAGATTGTAGTGCAGGGGTTCACCACAAATAGCATTTTAATGGCGATCCCCCTGCATGGCGAAAAGGGCTCGCCATTAAGCTGCAGGCTGGAATGTGCATGACAAGCTATCATCATGCACATTTGAAGGGATTAAGGTAGGTAACATATGTTTATGCTATTTCCTGAAGTAGCACAATAGGAGGGTTGACACTTCTATTTTGAATGAGATATTCAAGACAAATATTAGAATATAATACTTTAAATTTAACACAAAAGTCATGTTCCACTTTCTGTATTGAATGACCAATTGTAAATAGCAGATAAATTATACATTTAAAAACAATATATATATTGGCATAATTCTTTTATAAAAGCATTTCAGGACAGTAAATGAATAGCATGGTGGGCATTTGGCATATAAGCAAGGTACATTATGATGACATTTACTCCCCTGGTCTAAAGCTTTATAATTTATTTAATAAAAAAAAGAAAAAAAGGCATTCAAGGAGGTTCAATGGGCCTTACAGCACACAATTCAGTCATTCTATGTGAATATGTATTGGCCGGTGGCTGAAGATTTGATTGGCAGTCTATGGTATGATTGGTCAACTTTTTAGGTGGTAATTGGAAATCCAATCAGGATAGCTAACGGTTTATAGATATAGATATATAAATGTTATTATGTAATATGTTTTTATATTCTGCCTGAGGAAACAGTGATAGCAGTTGTATAGATTTTACACTTTTTATTTGATTAAATGTCCCCGTTTGTCAAATTTGTTTTTGTTATCATCACGTTGTGGTGAGTTTTTGTTTTGCGGATTGCACTGCTATCATTCTACTCGAGACCTGTGTATTCTGTACTCTGGAGAGAGCCAGCTGGGGGGCTCTGAAACCCCCAGCCTGCACGGCTAACACTGCAGTATAGTGTAACTCTCTTGTAAGTATACCTGTGTGGTGGGATTGTACATGGGTCTGGTTTGAGGAAAATCTTCTTGATATACTGCACTTTCTTGCTTTTTGTATTCTATGTATTTACACTTAGATAGCACAATGTAAAGCCTTTTCTTTTGCACATTCTCTGGCATTTAAATGGTTAAACGCAACACATATCCCCTCTTCAAACAATATAATAATTTATTTAAACAGCAACAGCACAGTTACCGAATGCATTATCCTCCAGAGTTCAAAGACAGAGCTGGCATGGAAATGTTATCAATACCTTTATATAATCTATAGTTTCAAAATCTCCTATGAAGCATAAAAGACTATTATACGTTGTGACAGCACTTGATTAGCATCGATTGTCATTATTCTCTTATAAGATTTCAAAAAGAAAAAGTGAATAATACAAAAGTATACAGGTCAATTTCAATCTGAATTTACATAACATGTCAAGAAAACTAAATTTACATCTGAAGGTTTGGGAAGAGTTAATTTAACCAAACAATGCAGGCAACATACCATGCTAAAACCCTGATGAGACATTGGATAACGTTAGTGCTTGTGATGAATCTAGTGTACTCAAACCAAAAATATAATTTATACTTTTGTATTTAACTTCATGATCTGAACATTATTTAGGTCTCACCAAATATGACGGTATATTTATGATGAACGTATATGTAGAAAAGATGACCTTTGGTTTTTTACATGACCAATTGGGATCAGGATGTCCATTAGTTATTATATGAACATATGTGGGTTAGGGGGTGGGGTTGTTGTTATCCTGTTACCATGTGTTGTTACCATGGTGACCAACTGATTGAGGCCACAGCACACAACTGATATCTATCAACAATTCACCAATCAGTATGTGTTTAACCTTTTAAATAGCAAGTGTATTTTTTACTTTTTGTATAATAGCCTGAGCCTTTTGCAGCAGAGAACAGTCTACTGGGAGACCGATAAGTCCCGGCCTGCTTGTATTGCACCTGGAGGTGCTTTCCCTGCTGTAATTGTGACCTAATCTCTAAACTTTGCCTATTTTAAACTGCACTAGACTATGGTAGTTCCTTTTTCTTCCCTCAGGAATCATCTGGGAGGGTGCTGGAAGTATTTATGCCCTGTGCAGCTACCTGCCTCAGAGCAGGCGGACAGGGTTATGGAGCAGCGCCGTCTTTAGACCGCTGCTTTATAACTGCTGTTTCTGGTGAGTCTGAAGACTCATACGGAGCTTGATAAATGGGCCTCATAGAGTTTACTCTCCCATTAATATTATCTCATACACATGAAAGAGCAGCATGTTTACATGTCACAAATATTTATTTTTTTCTTGAAAGTTAAATAAACATGGATTTAATTCAAGTTGAAATTATGGGGCATATCTATCAAGCTCCGTACAGAGCTTGAAGTCCCGTGTTTCTTGCAAGCCGTCAGGCTCGCCAGAAACACCAGTTATGAAGCAGCGGTCTTTATAGCAGGTGGACAGACATCACCGCAATTCAACCCGATTGAGTACGATCGGTTTGATTGACACCCCCCTGCTGTTGGCCGAATGGCCGCAAATCTGGCGGGGGGGGGGGGCGTTGCACCAGGTGCTTACAAGAGCTGCTGGTACAATGCTGAATATGGAGAGCGTATTGCTGTCCGTATTCAGCGAGGTCTGTCAGACCTGATCCGCACTGTCGATCAGGTCCGACAGACCTTTGTTAAATAGGCCTCTAATACTCCAGTACAGACGACTACAATGCCCCTATAATTATAGGTGACTGTAATACCCCTATAATTATAGATGACTGTAATGCCCATATAATTATAGGTGACTGTAATACCCCAATAATTATAGGTGACTGTAATACCCCTATAATTATAGATGACTGTAATGCCACTATAATTATAGGTGACTGTAATGCCCCTATAATTATAGGTGACTGTAATGCCACTATAATTATAGGTGAGTGTAATACCCCTATAATTATAGGTGACTGTAATGCCACTATAATTATAGGTGACTGTAATGCCCCTATAATTATAAGTGACTGTAATGCTCCTATAATTATAGGTGACTGTAATACCCCTATAATTATAGGTGACTGTAATGTCACTATAATTATAAGTGACTGTAATGCCCCTATAATTATAGGTGACTGCAATGCCCCTATAATTATAGGTGACTGTAATGCTCCAATAATTCCAAACAGTGATTGTATTGTTATGTTTTTCTTCATTTGGCCATGTGACCAGTCTGGTAGGTCACTTCCACAGGTAAATAAGCAAAATAACTCAGCAATAAATATTAAAGATTGAAGAATGCCAAACTGTTTGGGATCGTATTCTCATTGTATTAACAGTAGATAGGTCCTCGGTCAACTAGATCATTTGCAACAAGAGCACAAAGAGATGTCAAGTTTAACAGTCATTTCTGATAATTTGGTCCACAAAACCTTTCATAAAAACAACCCTTGGGGTTATTCAGATATTCAGATTCTTATACAGAACTGTAGACATGAACTATTAAAAACACCATATAACATTTCCAAATATAAACAGGTAAGAAAAATCTTCAACTAAATAGCTCAACAAATATAATATTCCCAATATGTTTAAAAGGATGTAAAAATGTAGTTCAGCAATTCAATTCTAGACAAATTGATAAAAAAAATAATTTTGGACAAACTTTTTTTTTTTTTTGGACAGTCCAGTTTTTTAGCAGGTTGCCCAGTAAAATTTTCACAAAAATGCGGGACACTGAAAACTCCATTTTTATTTAAATGTAATAGGCCTCCTATACCTTAATGTCTTACAAATATGTGACAAAAAGAAATGAAGGGCAGTGAAGGGGGGCAAATCACTTCTGTTTATATATATCACTGGCAGCCAAAAAGGTAAAATGTAAATACGTGAATTTGTTTTGTTATGAATGCAAATTCGTTAACGAAACAAGGATATTCATTTTGTTTTTACAAAACAAATATCCAAACCAATGCACCACGAAAATTAAAGCAAATGAAGAAATACTGACAAAATTCAGCAGTATTCATTTGTTACCTTTAAATTACCTTAGGGGATAAAATACTTGCCTCTATCACAGTAGAGAGGTGTAGTATTCCGGATTCTTCATCACAGAGCCTGGGGAGTGTTTATAGAAAGCTTAGCATGGCAAATCTCAGGCCTGTTCTAAAGGGGAAGGTTCCTTGAGATCTGCTGTACTAAGTCTTCTATTTACGTGCCCCGTGAAGAAGGGTCGGGACTAATGCGGCTCTTCAGTGCACCAGAGGTTATTATGTAATACTGCACCTTTAGCAAATGAACATTTACCTTAGTTTAAGAAAAAAAAATTAAATGTTCAAGGAATATTCAGTATTTGTTAAAATAAAACCAATACCGAATAGCATGGCAAATGAACATTCATAAAAAAAAATCTGAATATTTGTTATGAAAGATTTGGAAGAAACAAGTTTTTTGCCTGTTCACACCTCTAGTAAAATGATGGATTGGTATGTAAGTGGCAGCCAAGGGGTGAAATGACTGCTCAGTTGGAAGGATCAAGAGCAAGGGCTAAGGTAGAGTATTTGGGGAGCATTGTGTGACCCCACACCTACCATTATGCTGAAACAACGACAGATTGGCCCCTATTCATGAAAGTCTGGCGGACCTGATCCGCACTCGGATCAGGTCCGCCAGACCTCGCTGAATACGGCGAGCAATATGCTTGCCGTATTCAGCATTGCACCAGCAGCTCACAAGAGCTGCTGGTGCAACGCCGCCCCCTGCAGACTTGCGGCCAATGGGCCGCCAGCAGGGGGTGTCAATCAACCCGATCGTACTTGATCGGGTTGATTTCCGGTGATGTCTATCCGCCTGCTCAGAGCAGACGGACAGGGTTATGGAGCAGCGGTCTTTGTAACACACAGGGCATCAAGCTCCATTCGGAGCTTGATAGATAGGCCACAATGTCTAATAGTTTTGTGGAGGACGCTGACATATCTGCTCACATCTTTAAACAATTTCACAACTGCACTTTGAATTTTCTTGCACATTAAATCTTTTAGGATTAAACTTTTTATTGCACTCATGTATTGTATGTATTTGACTATATTTTTGAGATTTCTTATAAAGGACAGGGCTCCATTTCGTTTTGCTATTGCATTTTTATTTTTTTTCCAAGTCGGATAATTTAAAGGGTAATAAAGCAAATTCTGTTTGTCAGGTTATTTCTGGTGAAGAGTAATACAAAAGTCAGAAAAAGGACTGAATTTGCAGTTTTCCAGCCATACAACCAAGTTTACCCATAGCTTCTAATATAACATATAACTGTCAGGTATGTTTTATTGCGCTCTGTTACTGTATTTATAATGGAAATGAGAATGTGATTTCCGCTATAATTTTCCCTAGAATTGTGATTAACGCAGGCTCTGACAAATCTATAATAATTTCTTATGACAAATTGCTGTAAGTAGCACAGTATATATGATGGTTATGGCTTTAAGTACTGCCACACTGTGCCAGGAAAGAAATTAAGAAATATATGAATGGGTCTAGATTATGAATAATACTTTGATATTAGCAAAAAAAAAGGCTGATGGAGACGGATGTTCTAAAAAAAGAAGGTTATTCATTCATTCACACTATATATGGAAGCAAACTTTTACTTTCCTTGGCTGAGACTTTTTTATTGTATATATCAATGGTGCATTTGATTTTCATGCTGCTCTAGGTACTGGGAAATCTCCAGCCCCTCTGATATCCACACTCCCACCAATTTTAAAGGGATACTACATCCAAATGTTTTCTTTCATGATTCAGATAGAGCAGCATTTTTTTTTAGCAACTTTCTACTTTACTCCTATTATTATTTTTTTCTTCGTTCTCTTGCTATCTTTATTAAAAAAAGAAGGAATGTAACACTTAGGAGCTGGCCCATTTTTGGTGTATATACATACACTGTTCAGCCACACCATCAAAACCACCTGCCTAATATTGTGTAGGTCCCCCGCATGCTGCCAAAACAGCTCTGATGCGTTGAGTCCTGGACTCCACAAGACCTCTGAATGTGTCCTGTGGTATCTGGCACCAAGTCAGTAGCATCAGCTCCTTTAAGTCCTGCAAGTTGCAAAATGAGGCCTCCATGGATCAGATTTGTTGATCCAGCACATCCCACAGATGCTCAATCGGATTGAGTTCTGGGGAATTTGGGTGCCAAGGCAACATCTTGAACTCTTTGTCATGCTCCTCAAACCATTACTGAACAATTTTTGCAGTGTGGCAGGGTGCATTATACTGCTGAAAGAGACCACTGCCATCAGGGAACACCATTGACATTGAGGGGTGTACATGGTCTGCAACAATCTCTAGATAGTTGGTACGTGTCAAAGTAACATCTACATGAATACTAGGACCCTAAGGTTTTCCAGCAGAACATTGCCCAGAGCATAACATTGCCTCCTCCTGCCTGCCTTCTTCCCATAATGCATCTTGTTGTCATCTTTTCCCCAGTAAATGACGCACACCCACCCAGCCATCCACCTGATCTAAAAGAAAACGTGATTCATCAGATCAGGTAACCTTCTTCCATTGCTCCATGGTCCAGTTCTGAAGCTGACATTCCCATTGAAGGTGCTTTCTGTGGTGGACAGGAGTATTCATGAGCACTCTGATCTGCGGCTATGCAGCACCATACGCAGCAAGCGATGCACTGTGTGTTCTGACACCTTTCTATCATAGCCAGCATTATTTTTTTCAGCTATTTTAGCTACAGTAGCTCTTCTGTGTGATTGGACCAGATAGGCTAGCCTTCACTCCCCATGTGGTTGGGCCTTGGGAGCATTTGGAAATGCTCTGACCCAGTTGTCTAGCCATCACTATTTGGCCCTTGTCAAAGTCACTCAGATCTTTTTGCTTGCCCATTTGTCCTGCTTTCAACACATGAAATTCACCCCATGATAGGTGCCAATGTGATGATATAATCAATGTTATTCACTTCACCTGTCTGTGTTTTTAATACTGTGGCTGATCAGTGTACATAGATAGATCAACATAGTATTTTATATATATTCTGTATATATATATATATATATATATATATATATATATATATATATATATATATATATATATATATATATGTGTGTGTGTGTGTATGTGTTTGTGTGTGTGTTTTTGTGTAGATAGATAGATAGATTAATGGATGGATAGATAGATAGATAGTTCTATTTATCTTGTTTTCATGTAACAGAGGTGGAAATCGCAGCTCAAAGACAAATACTAGCACAGCTGAGCTCTAACTAAACAGTAGGAACTGCCTACCATTGAGCTTCTTTCCTTCTCACCAACAGAACAACAATAGTCCACACATAAGTCAGTTTCCCATTGTAATTCTGCAGCTGCAGTTTCCCGGCATTGCTGACCCTTACACACATGCAGCTCCCAGCAAGAATTTACAGATTAGCTTAATACATTGGTTTTGCAGAATGAAAAAAAATGACATGGTGGTTTTTAGCCATCACCCTTTTAGTGGAATGAAGAATCAGCCTTTCTGCACTTCTCAATGCCCCACTACAAAGACCTAACTGCACAATAAAAGTCACATAAAAATTACATTAATTTACTTTGTACTGTACATTATCCAACTTCAATGGTAGAAATTGTGCAGAAGTCTGGGTATTAAATACACACCATTTGTGACTTCCCATGTACATTTCACATATACGCCCCTGCATTTCAGAGTTTGTGGGTTGAACAACCTTGGATAATACAAGAACATCTTCTGTAAGGGCACACCGCGTTTCCATGTTTAACCCCATATAACTTATTGCAAGTAAGGAGTCATCTAGTTACACTGTTGCTTATATCTATGCCTTGACTCATCCAGATTAGGGAAATGAATCAGTGATCTGACTAACATAAATTTATAACCACTGCTTCCTGACCTGTATGTTTGCTCTGAACTGGTGATGTGCAATCACATGGGCTAGTAAGACTGAAGTGACTGACAGACACATGCTCGAGTGCAATTAGCATCGGGAGGCATTGCACAAGCAGCTGCTTATGCAATGTTAAATAAGAGCAGTGTATTACAGCCCACTCGCTGCAGACAGGTTTCCAGGAATGAACCTTGTCCGCCCAGAGTTTGTTAAATAGGGGACTTAATGTACAGCATAAGATAAACATGATAAAAAACCTCATATATTTAAATGTAGAAAAGTACATGCTTTTAAATTACTAATTGTTTTATCTGCTCTAAATTTTGCATGATAGTCTGTCTCCGTTCCACAATCTCAACATCCTCATGATCATTACAACAGTTTTTGGAGTGTTACAGATATTCCCTGACAAATTTAGTAGGCTAAATAATGCCCAGCCACACACAAATTACAGCAAAACTCATACATTCCTCTCCTTAGACAACCCCATTCACTATCAGATTATCCATTCCCTGTACATGACTTAAATTAAAAGGACAGTCAACACCAGAATTTTTGTTGTTTAAAAAGATAGATAATCCCTTTATTACCCATTCCCCAGTTTTGCAAAACCAACACAGTTATAATAATACACTTTTTACTTCTGTGACTAACTTGCATCTAAGCATCTTCTGACCGCCCCTAATCACATTGACCCCCTATTTAGGGACTACGTTACTTCCAAATAAACCACACACACTCAAATTGTTGGGGTAAAAAGGCCACAGCTTGTTTATTAACAACATTTTAACATATAAGTAAAACCCATAAATAACCCAATCTTAACTTAACTGTAAACAACCCTCACGGGGCTTGCCATGTAACCCAATGTCTTTCCGCTCAACAGGTCCCCTCCGGAACCGGCATAAACCTCTCCTGCCTGGCAGGAGGTACCCCAGCAAGCTTCACCACCCCAAAGGCAAGCCCCACCGCCAAGCTGCGACATGGAATGTTCGCCTCCACAACCGTAAATCCAGGGAGGGAGGGAGGGAGCTTCTTTCACCGTCAGGTCCGGACAGAAGATGGAAGTACTTCCTGCTCACCGTCCTTTAAGGACTCCCCTGGGATCCCACCCACCTCCTATCTATTGGTTCCCTACCTTGCCCTGCTCTGGGGTCAAATGCCCTTTCGAGATAGGCATCTCTCCAGGGCAGGCTTGACCCCCTATTTAGGGACTACGTTACTTCAAAATAAACCACACACACTCAAATTGTTGGGGTAAAAAGGCCGCAGCTTGTTCATTAACAACATTTTAACATATAAGTAAAACCCATAAATAACCCAATCTTAACTTAACTGTAAACAACCCTCACGGGGCTTGCCATGTAACCCAATGTCTTTCCGCTCAACAGGTCCCCTCCGGAACAGGCATAAACCTCTCCTGCCTGGCAGGAGGTACCCCAGCAAGCTTCACCACCCCAAAGGCAAGCCCCACCGCCACCAGGCCGGCTCATAGCCGGACCCCGCCACCCACCAAGGCCTTTTCCACCCCTTCTCTCAAATTGAAATTGAACAAATGTAACCCAACCTCATTCAGGTGGACTCCATCTCTCAAAAAGAAACATTCCCCCGAACTACCCTCAAATTCAACGTGCCGTATAGACACCCCACCAAATTTGCTCAGAATCCTATTGACTTTTCTCCTTGACAACTCTAACCTCCGCACATCCCACGCTGCTCGCCACTGCAACCGAGGTGTAATCTCCGACCATATTAGCTTCAGACCCGGGAACAGCTCCCACAAACGAAGTAAATCCCTTGTCACCCTATCTATTAATTCTTTTTGAGAGATGAAGCCCAAATCGTTTCCTCCTGCATGTAAAACCAGCATCCCCGGGGGGTTAAACAACCTAGCAAACTCACCTGATCCCATCTCATTCCCCGAAAACTAAACCACCGTATCCGAACAGTCTCTTCATCAAAGCCCAGTTGGCTCCCACCTTCTCTTGTCATTGCTGCTTTTCTGGCCCAGTATATGTAGGAATGGCCAATAATCCAACATTCCCTGCCATGCAACCCTAAGGAAAAGGAAACACTAAATTATCAGATCACTACGCACATACGACCTAAAACTGTTAGATGCCCACCTCCCAATCGTTCTGATCCTTGCATCCGACATACCCAACATTCTCGCCTCGGTGGCGGCCCCAATCCTAAATGAGTGGGACCCGAAGTCAAGCTGCGGGAGCCCCAAGGCACTCAAGGTCTTCCTGAAAACCGAAATAAACTGAAAATGCGACAATGTCTCCCCGTTCCTATGAATAAGCAAGGGGCCGCCTCCCACCGCTCGTACCACCAAAAATGCCGACACGGCCTCCACTGGACAACATGCCCCCCCAATTCCCCGAAGCGTAATAGCTCTACCCTGACCTCTTTGATCCGTCTTTGAACGTCGCAACCATATGAACAAGTCTCTGCCCTGGACCCACACGTCCCCTCGCTGAATACCTCCCCCATCCCTTTTAGATGCCCCGACTATTTCCGACACCCGAAATGCTGCAAAAAAGGCTAACACATAGGCCGCTCGAAAAAGCGCCACCTCGTATTCATCCAGGCATACCACCGCCAAGGCTCCCACTACTCTCCGTAATAATGCAAAGACCACCGGCCTCCTTGAGTCCGGTGCCCTGTTTCCTTTACATAAGCCCTTGGCCGCCATCCGTACCATGAATGACTTGGTAACATCCTCCCAACCCAAGCATTGGCACAGAAAGGCGATCACTGCTAGTCTCCTCCTTACCATAGCCCTTGACACTCCTTGTCTTCCCCATTGCCCCATCCATGCTAATAGGATCGCCGACCAGCTCTGGGCCGTCATGGCCCGCCCCGAGCCCTTTAATACCTCACACCATTCTCTCCATACCTGTGAGTAAGCCTTCCACGTGGATTCTGCTAGGGCTCCTCGAACCAACCTCATCAAACCCCGAAGTCCACCTTCTACACTTCCCCCGGGCACTGAAACCCTATATCCTCTGCCAATGGAGCCAGCTCCCGGAACCTGTCCCACTGAAAACGTGAAAGAGAATCAGCTATCTCATTGGTCCTACCAGGCACATGTACCGCCCTAAACAAAACATTACATCTCAGGCACTCCAATGCAAACAACCTGAGGAGGACCACCACGGGAGGTGATGATGCTGTCAGTGAATTTACCGCCGCCACAACCCCCATATTGTCTGAATGGAAAACCACCTTCCTATCTCTCAGTAGCTCCGGCCAGATAATCATGGCGACCCACAACGGAAACAATTCCAGGAACACTAAGTTCCTGGTCAAGCCAGCTGCCGCCCAGCTGCTCGGCCACAGGCTGGCGCACCATTTCCCGCCCAGGTAAGCGCCGAAGCCGTTTGACCCAGATGCATCCGTAAACAGGTGCACATCAGGATTGTCCCATCCGTCCCTCTGAATCAGGGACTGCCCGTTAAAATCCCCCAGGAAATTCAACCATAATACCATATCCTCCTTCAAATTCTTTGTCAAACGAATATGGTGGAAGTGCTCCTTCACCCCAGCCATCGCTAAAGATAGCCTACGGCAAAAAACCCTCCCAACCGGGATGATCCGGCAAGCGAAATTTAGCTTGCCCAATAGGGATTGCATTTCCCTCAGTGTCAACTTCCGACGCCCCAACGCCTGCCGCAACACCTGACATAAGTCGGCAGGCTGCACTCCATGGTTTCCGAATCAATATGGATTCCCAAAAAACTCAGGGCCATGCATGGGCCCTCAGACTTGTCAGCTGCCACTGGAATACCAAATTCCTTGGCCACCGCTTCAAAAGCATCCATCAATCTCTGGCAATCCAGGCTGCCCGCTGGGCCAACGAACAGGAAGTCGTCCAAATACTGGACCATGGACTGTGAACCCGAAACTTGCCACACGACCCACTCCACAAAGAAGCTGAACTTCTCAAAATAGGAGCATGAGATAGAACAGCCCATCGGCAAGCATAAATCCATGAAAAACTGCCCTTCAAAAACACACCCCAACAGGTGGTGACACGCCGGGTGAACCGGCAACAGCTGAAAAGCTGCTTCGACATCCAACCTTTGCCAAAAGCGCTCCCCTCCCAGCTCTTTTGACCAAAGTGACCGCGTCGTCAAACGACGCGTACTGAACTGCCGCCACGTCCGGGTCGATCCCATTTTTTACCGAAGAGCCCTTCGGATGTGACAGATGGTGTATCATGCGGAACTGTCCCAAAGTCTTCTTTGGAACTACCCCGAGTGGGGACAGCCGTAGTTTATGCAATGGGGGGGAAGGGAAGGGGCCCGCCATACGCCCCAAACTCACCTCCTTAGGGGCGGGGAACAAAAAAGGGGGGGGGATGGCGGAGGGCCAACCCTCTGAGCAAATAGCCCGACCCTATGCCCACCCTGCCCTGCTAATACCCCTGAATTACCCCCTTTAACCCGGGACATCACCCCACCCTGCGATGACCCTCTAAGCCCCCCACCCCCAATACACCCCGACTAAGCCCACTCCCCATCACCTATGCCTGCCTACCTCAGCATACCCCATGCGCCTGCTCCACATGCCCAGACCCCACCTGCGCTCACTGAAATAACCCCTACCCATGCAGGGCCCCCCGCTGCACGGCCCACCCTCCCGCCTCTATACCACACTTACATATCCTAACACACGCCTACTCTCGCCCCCCGCGCCTACCCCTATTGGCCTCCAGAACCTAGGCCGCAGTGCAGCGCCCGTAGGCCTCATATGGGCCCCCCCCCCCCACTCTGATAACTAAATGCATCACACCCCCTAACTACCCATATGGCCTCATTCGGGCTCCTCACTTCATTCCCTCTGTTTTACAAAGTAATGAAAGCCCCCCCCCTTTTACGGCCTCATTTGGGCCCCGCTTCCGCCTCACCCGACCCCCATCAAAATCCCCTAGCCCCCCGTCCTGATCTCCCCCCATTCCCCTGACCTTAGCCGTGAGCAGCCGTGAGCAGGTCCTGAAAGGATGACATGTGAGCGGGAAGCACCCTCACATTCTCTCCCGACTTGATGAAGTGAAAGAGGCAAAGCTTCTTTCACCGTCAGGTCTGGACAGAAGATGGAAGTACTTCCTGCTCACCGTCCTTTAAGGACTCCCCTGGGATCCCACCCACCTCCTATCTATTGATTCCCTACTACGAGATAGGCATCTCTCCAGGGCAGGCTGACTTTTAGTTATTATCTATTGACTTGCATTTTAGCCAATTAGTGCAGTGTCCGTCACTAGCCACGGGTGTGATCACAATGCTATCTATATGGCCTACAAGAGCTAGCTCCCCCTGCTGTGAAAAGTAAATAAAATAGAGGCGGCCTTTAAGGGCTTATAAATTATCATATGTGCCTTCCTAGGTTTGCTTTCAACTAGAATACCAAGAGAACAAAGCAAAATTGTTGATAAAAGTAAATTGGAAAGTTGTTTAAAATGACATGCCCTGTTTGAAAAATGAAAGTTTTTTTGGACTTGACTGTCCCTTTAAGTCCCACCCTGCAGAGTCTTGAGTTCATAAGGCAAAATGTTTGAAGGTTGAAAATAATATTTACTTTCTGAGATATTCTCCAATCTCCATCTGAAAAACACAACTGCATCAAACAATGGTCCATTCCAGTCAGTACTTCAGCCCTTTATTTATCTTGTAAGTTTTTGTTGTGCTGAGGCTGAGCAAGCCTCAAACAAAGCCAACTGGCTTATTTTAGGATGACATATAAATGGTTTTGATTAATTTATGAGCATGTAATGAAAGATCTGAGGTGAATTAATTTGACGGATTTTGATAGCTGCTATGTTTTTGGATGACAAATATTGCACATTGTCCATTTTCTGTAAATCTCTCCTTCCAAGTAGTCAAAAGATTATTTATGTAAGGGTAAAAGCAGAGTTTTTTTTTTTCCTTGGAGATTGTATTTTAAAAGCTTTTTGCAAACCACAAAGCAAGTTATACATTGATCCGGAGGTAGAATATCTATGTGTAGACAGGAATGGCTCTAGGGTCCCTCTGGATATTACTGACTTTTATGGATACAAACCAGATGACTTTTATTTTAAAGTGTTTGCATTTTGTACAATTTATATTCAATGTAATATAAACCTTATAATGTTAAATTATATTGTTTTTTTTTATTATATTACCTGAATCTGAAAGATATACTAATATTTTTCTTACTATGCAACAGGGTATAGCAAGGAAATAGAAAGAAAATTAATATACTGCTTCAGTACTAGATTTGCAATAAACTTTAATTTGGTACCGTTTATGGGAAACACAAATTTCAGTGATTTCTCTGGTACACAGATCAATGTCAGATGCCATTTTATTTATAGAATATTTTGCTTATAATAAAGAAATCTACTTATCTTGGCTACAGAAGAAACCTTGGTGACAAAATCTCAAGGATTATTATCATACAAGGAAGAGACTTAATATGTATAGCTTACAGGGGGGGAAGTACAAGACGTTATTTTCTAGAAACCTTCAACTATATAAAGGGACCAAATAAATCTGGGCTGAAAGCATTTTCACAAAAATAGCAACAGAAATCGAGTCATTAACACAAGTGGGAGGGTAGAAGCCTCAAGAGTAATTTGTTAAAAAAATATTTACAGAAAGAGTGATTGACTCATGGAATAGAGGTGATAAAGACTAATACTGTAGTAAAATTAAAAAAAACCCCACTAGAATATACATAAGGCAATCCAAAAAAATGAATAACTGTACACTTCAGAAAGAATATGGGCAAAACGTGATTGTTTGTTTACTTATCTGCTATTAAAATGAATGTTTCTATGCTTATGTTGTCTAGTTGGTTGTTCTTTGAGGTGGTTCCTCTTCAGTGGGAAAGCTGAGCACCAAAATAGTTATATGTGTCAAACGCAGCTCCTAATTCTAGATCCTCCTGAATTTGGAGCTCCTATTGTTCATCCTTTAAAAAATTATGACTAATTTCTCTCTAAGAAACTGGTGTCAATTCAAACTCTACTCCTAAAATGTCTAAGATCAGCCAGGCCCTGGTCTTTTACTACCTTAGCCTCATTAACTTATACCCAAGGTTTTGTTTAAACATGCTGGGTTGTAAGAAAGTTGCAAGTGGAAATCACAAAACAATACTACTGAAATCTAACCAGAAATATTCCATAAAATAATGGTATGGTCACCTACTTTGATGTCAAGTGAATTGTGTAAGATTTTTGCTTTTATGGTTAGAACGATGGATAAGACTATGGTTAGATAAAAATAAGGGTTAGTGTAGGGGTAGGACTAGGGTTAGGGCAAAATTCAGGGTTACATATAAACTTTAGGTCACTGATTAGGGGTAGGAATAGGGTTAAAGGACCATTACATTTGGCATTTCAACAATGGATAAAATGTTTCATTATTGAAAATAAAACATTAATGCAATATACATTCTTTATTTGTATTGCTTTATTTTGCTGTACAATACATCTTAAATAAATATACTTGTTACACTTTCTCCCAGGGAGACTAGGGTTAATAAAGCAGTGAAATGAGTATTATATAAAGCATTTTTTTTATTTCACCACTGATGTGCAGTTGTTTTTTCTTATTTCTGCCTATGTGAAGCAGTGTGGTTCTTTGCCTTTTTCGGCTAGCACCTTGCCAGTGAGAACGGATTGTTGGTGGGTGACATCATCCCCAGGTGCCTTTAATACCAGGAGTATTGCTGGAGGGCTTGTAGTGGCGGCCGTGGATTTCTTATGTAATTTATCTTCAACTATGTTGCTATTGCGGGCGTCAATACTATCACCAAACATTGCAGCCGCGGATCTGAATACAATCTCCTTATTTATCAAAAAAGCCATCAAAAACAGAAGCGTCGAGTACGGTGTGAAGAGCATCGGACTGGTGTTAACTAACAGTCATCAATGTTGCGGCTATTCGAGCTTTTCCCAACTTTATTTATAGCATTTCATTACTGTCCACAAACAAGCACATTTCTCTTTAGCACATTATTGTGTATAGTGTAAATGTATTCTTTTTCTGAGCAGGACTAATTGCAAATATAGCAAAAAGCAACATAGTTTGGTGCAAAGTGGAAAGTGAATTATTAGAATTCTTTTTAAGATTGGACATACATATTTTAGTATGTATACACACACACACACACACATATATATATATATATATATATATATATATATATATATATATATATATTATATATATATGTGTGTGTGTGTTTTATGTCAGAAATCTTTTGCAAACATATTTACATGTCCCGAAGTTCCTTTTTTTGTTCTAAACAATGTTGTCTGTCATATCTCTGTGTTTATTTGTACCACTATATGTATATATTGTAAATATATTATTAGACTGAGCAGGAATAATTGCAAAGATAACATGTAATCAGCATATCATATGTATTTACTGTATTTGCAATCTATGGATATTTTAAAGGGATAGGAAAGTAAAAATTTAAGTGGCACTAGTGGGAGCTAGCTGCTAATTGGTGCATGCACACATTTGTCTCTTGTGATTGGCTAAATAGATGTTTTCAGCTAGCTGCCAGTAGTGCAATGCTGTTCCTTCAGCAAAGGATAACAAGAGAATGAAGCGATTTGATAGTGCAAGTAAATTGGAAAGCTGTTTGGAATTGAGTGTTCTATCCAAATCATGAAATAATATTTTGGGGTTTCCTGTCCCTTTAAGAGCTGGGCCAGGTTTTTCTTTGCACCTGTGTAACCCCTCCTGATTGCAATCAATTTTTAAAAAACACCCCTTCACAGGTGTTATAAAATGGGCTGGCATATAAGATTACATTTTTTACTGAAAAAGAAATTCAAGAGAAGGAAGAAATACACTGAAAATAGCATGCCAGTAAAGAGGTGAGTTTAATTTCTGCTGTATCTGAATCATGACAGTTTAATGTTAGGTGGGCTATTCATTTGAGCTATCAGCTTAAGATTCTATTGAATAAAACATCAATTTGAATTTTAAAATCCTTGTCTAAAATATTACACTGTGTGTCCTAATGTCAGCATCAATGTTTAACTTTAATTCTAAATTCACATATACATACTTTCAAAGTATAATACACAATGTAACAAATGGCACTTACAAGTTCTGATGAGTGATCAATGACACAAGTATCGAGCAATTTGATTTGTTAGTGATAGTTTATAATGTGTATTTGAATCAGATTGGCTGATATCATAAATCATGTGATTATGCATATTCCATTCAAAAGTGGTGGAAAAATTCACTAGTGTGTGGGTTATTTAGGAATTTGTGTCATAATTGGTGGAAAAAGTGTTGCGTCAAATATGGTGCAAAGTGGGACTTGTATTACATGGCTTAAAAATGGTGCACATAGATTTTTCCACAAAATAAAAAGGAAGTTAGCTATATTATGTTGTCTCTCTCTCTCTCTCTCTCTATCTTTCTCTCTCTCTCTCTCTCTCTCTCTCTCTCTCTCTCTATATATATATTTGATGCAAAGTTTGGGGCAAAACTTTGCATCAAATATGTAGAAATAATATTGTCCCCTTGATTTGTAATGAGAGACAAAGTTGTAACATAATCCATAAGTAGTAATGTATTTTTCATTTTCGTCCCTATATCTACTAGTGCATCAAATGTGGAGCAATAATATTGCTTGATTTAGAAATAAAGTTTATAATTTACTTTTATTATATAATATACTTCATTCTCTTGCAGCATCAAACATAAGCTTTCTGTGCTTCCTGACTCCCATTGAGTTCTATGGCATCCGCGACCTGAAGGGTGGCGGATTAAAAACCAGGTACGCTGAGTAGGAAAAGACGCGAGCATAACTGTATACATTTTGATAACTTTGTGAGAGCTTCAAATAGTGTCGAATAGGAAGGTGAATGAACACAATTTCGCTTGAATTTCACGGGTTTTCAATTTCACAAGATCGTATGTTACATCACAAATTTCAACATTTGTCGATCTTGACGCTTTGATAACTACGGCAGATCAATCTTGCGATAATTACGACGCAGAATTCCAGCGTATTTTCAGTTGACGCTTTGATAAATATCCTCCTTACTGTTAATGTTAGTGAAATTGAACAGATTTGATTTAACCTTTTTTTCCGAGTAAAAAAAATTATATTTTAAATGCTGCTTTTTCATATGAAAAGTTGTGTATAATTCTTAAATCTCCTTGCTGGGGAAGCTCAGTCTATGAGGCACCTAAGGTTTATAACACCAAGCAGTCAGTCTGCACAGTATACAATGAGTTAAACAGATGTATTGCAATTTCTGTTTGAATTATTTTTATTTATAAGAGTTTATTTGCTAAGATAAATGTCTTTTTTAAAGGCATTAGATCAGTTTTATAATTGCATAGCACTTATCACAATTTAAACCCTGCACTACAAAATCTATGCATATAAATTCATGTTTTTAAAGCATTTGCATCTGTCTTTTTATTACTGACATTTGCAGGATTCTGATACTGCAAAGCATTCTGGGCATGCACCCTTTAAAACCTGTAGATTATGTTTTACCTGGTGTACTTTGTTATGTTCAATCAGTAGCCAAATGCAAACTGTGCACTCACCATTGTGTGACTTATATTAGGGTCATGCCAACCTCTCCACAGGAGTGCAACACGCACAATTTGCAGTGGAAATGCATAAAATAATTAAATAATTATAATGAAATAAGGAATTCATTCATTCAAAAATTGCTATACTTAATTAAAAAAAATAATGTTGGGTGTAATGTCCATATATTTTTCTGGTGTATCTTTATATGTTTAAAGCAGTAGTTACCATAATTGGATAATTTTATAGAAAAATAAATAAATGTCACAGCCATCACTTTGTCTATAAAACAGTAATCTCTGTCTCATGGTGAAGTTCTCCTGTTTAACCCCTTAGGTTCTAGAAAGCAATGTCAACATTGAACCTGCGGCTCCTGATAAGAAAAGAAAATAACTAAGAGCTAGATTATAAGTGGAGCGGTATTTTAAAGTGCACCCATAAAGGGGCAAATGCGTCTGTTTACAGGCGCATGTTAAATAACCAGCCATTACAAATGGCTGGTTAATGCTCCTGCGATCTCACAAGAGCGCTTTGTGCTTAGTGCAATTAACCAGAGGTCAGTCCTCTGGTTAATTAAAAAAAATGTTCTCCAATTGCCCCCAAAATAAAGTGGGCAGTTGCTTTATTTAAAAAAAAATATGAGCATCTGTATTGTTTTGAAAAAAAAAAGCAAAACACTGCACAAAGCAGTTATAAGGGGTTAAAGTAAGGAGTTGTGGGGTGTTAGAAAAAAACCCTGGCACTGAAAAGTGCCTTTACATTGCGGTCTATGGGAACTGTGTGTTCCCTGTAAATACATATATATGCAAATGCTTATATACAGTACATATATATTTATGTGTTATTATGTATATATACACATACAAATACATAAATATATATATACAGTTTATGTATATGCTTATATACAGTACATATATATATATTTATGTGTTATTATGTATATATACACATATAAAGATATACATATACTGTATATGTATATGCTTATATACAGTACATATATATTTATGTGTTATTATGTATATATACACCTATAAAGACATAAATATATATACAGTATATGTATATGCTTATATACAGTATATATATTTATGTGTTATTATGTGCATATACTGTATATATATATATATATATATATATATATATATATATATATATAGTAATCTGCAACATAGGACTGCACTCACTGGATTTATGTAAAAAATCTCTTTAATTAGGTAACGTTTCGGAGCACGCAGGCTCCTTCCTCAGACCAATACAAAACATGCAACTAAACACTGTGTCTTATAAACATATTGTGCCCCACCCACCACCAAATTAACTGTGAATTGCGCCAAAACTGGGGTTGTCATAGTGATAACCCCTAACCCCCTCAGTGTTACCATACTACTAATCAAACAATTCCTAGGATAATTCATAAAAGCTTCAAAGTTGTATAGGTGGTACAATAAATGCATGAGCCACAAAAAGTGCCTATTACTAAATGTAAAGCTAAACATCCATGTGTTCCAGTACATACATAAATGGATTACTTAGATAAGAGATATATGACTGCCAAAACATTTCATATTGGTGTAAATTAGACCTTCATATGTGATATATAGACATATAGATATATATGGCAGCACAGCAGTGCATTACACATAGTCACATCGGTTATACATGTATTAGTCATTACATCAGAGTAGCACTGTGTAACCCTCTTATTGTGTTTGAACTGTAAGTTCATATTAACGTTTATGATATGCCGTTCCCACTAGGTGATAATGTATCTGCAGCTGATCTCTATTCAATCAAAATTAGGGACTCGTACTGTAAACCCTTAAAGCAGCATTATCACTCTTACCTTATGTATTACTTTATAATATGTCTGTATATATTGTGTTTTAAGGTCAGATTAGGCTCCCAATCTTCTGTAGGACAGATCGTTGCATGAACAAAAACGTAGCTAAAAGAACGGGCCACTAGATTGTATTAGGCGCCCAGAGAAGCAACTCCGGCGCCCGTACTGCTCATTAGCATAGCGCATGGCTAATTTACATAAGTTGATGACGTATGCGCGTGTATCTGCGCGTCGTCATGGTGACCCAGCAGGGCGTTAGGCAATATGCGATCGTGACCGCTTGTGTTACATCGTGTTAGCTATAGTCAAAGCCTTAATATGGGACACACTTAAAGGAATATTCCTTTAGCAAGGGCATACAAAATAAAAAATAAAGATTTAAAATTTATATTTCACACTGAGTGGGCTGAGAGCATCGTAATGGATGTATATATATGTGTGTGTCACCACTGTATTACTGACATACATCTAAGTGTCTCATAAGGCTAACCACATTATGTATAAAGTTTGTACATATACTTTAAGTTAGGCACACTAAGTATGACAGAGAGACCTTATCCCCTGTAATGTTGATAACAAAAATAATCAAGTAGCAATCCATAGAAATGCAGAAGGCTGTGTAAATCTTTGTAGCCTATTCAACAATAAAACAGCCATAGGGTTAGACTACGTGTGGGGTCAGTTCAGATAGAACTGAAAGTTTTTTACATTAACACATATGTGTATACAAATGTTTAATAATAGTACAGTCTAGGACCTTGTGCCTGGACCCTCATGAGTCCATTCAGTAAAACCTCAAAATATATCATTGGTTTACTGTTATAAATGGCAATCAAAGTTCCTACAAAGGGGATACAAGATGGAGCTCATACAGGGTGTCATTGATGAGATCATTACTCAGGAGGATCACCAGTCTAAATGTCTGGCACAGACCAAAAAGGAAAGGATGATATTCACCACCACCTATAATAAAGGGAAAGACAAGATGGCACAGGACATCAGAAATAGATGGGAGATCCTAGCGACTGACCAGAGTTTACCATTTACACATATGGACCCCCCCATTATGGGGTATAGACGTGGAAGGAGTCTAAGGGATCTACTCATGGCTACAGACCCACAGCAATGCTATATGAAACAGCAATGGCTTATGACAAAGAAAAAGGGCTGCTACAGATGCCTGGGATGCACAACTTGCAGTGGAATGATCCCATGTAAAGTGTTTAGACATCCACACACTACTCAAAAGTACACAATAAGACATTATATCACCTGTACGACGACTCATGTGATCTATCTATTGAGTTGCTGCTGTGGCCAATTTTATGTAGGAAAAACGACAGACAATGCACGTCTCAGAATGGCGAACCATAGATCAGCCATAAGAAGCGCCCTGGATAAAGGAACTTCGGACCAACCTGTGGCAAGACATTTCCTTATGGCCAAACATAAAGTAACAGATTTAAGGTTCATCTTGATTGACCACGTTCCATCCCTCAAACGAGGTGGGGACAGAGATAGAACCCTACTCCAGATGGAAGCGAGATGGATTCATAGACTTGGTACCCTATACCCCAAAGGCCTGAATATGTCCAATGACTGGCACTGCTTCCTCTGAAACTAAGCTACAATGGCTACTTTACATTCCGGTCTTGTGATGAGGCACCTGGTGCATTCCACCCACGATTGTGGGACACAAGTCAGGTCATGATGTTGGACCAGCGGAGCACAGATAAGGTACAGGACCTGCCTGGACACACTATAGTTGGTTAACTAACCAGTGAGTTTCATATGCCCTAGTGTGATACACACTTGGTGGGTCCAACTTAAGTGTCATTTATGGGCCTGTGTGTTGGCTACTTAGTGATGGAAGCAGGTCACTTTAATACGTGACATATGGGTATTAATGGGACACCTATGGTATTCTTGAACTAGTTGGAGTACACTGTGTTTGTTCCTGGCAACCTAACACAGGATCTGTTTTCAGTAGGACTGATACAGACTCCTTTTTTTACCTAAAGACATTAACAATCTAATAACACTATATTGCTAAACCTATACTAAGCTATTCGGGAGAATGTGATGTCACTTTGATTGCCATTTATAACAGTAAACCAATGATATATTTTGAGGTTTTACTGAATGGACTCATGAGGGTCCAGGCACAAGGTCCTAGACTGTACTATTATTAAACATTTGTATACACATATGTGTTAATGTAAAAAACTTTCAGTTCTATCTGAACTGACCCCACACGTAGTCTAACCCTATGGCTGTTTTATTGTTGAATAGGCTACAAAGATTTACACAGCCTTCTGCATTTCTATGGATTGCTACTTGATTATTTTTGTTATCAACATTACAGGGGATAAGGTCTCTCTGTCATACTTAGTGTGCCTAACTTAAAGTATATGTACAAACTTTATACATAATGTGGTTAGCCTTATGAGACACTTAGATGTATGTCAGTAATACAGTGGTGACACACACACATATATATACATCCATTACGATGCTCTCAGCCCACTCAGTGTGAAATATAAATTTTAAATCTTTATTTTTTATTTTGTATGCCCTTGCTAAAGGAATATTCCTTTAAGTGTGTCCCATATTAAGGCTTTGACTATAGCTAACACGATGTAACACAAGCGGTCACGATCGCATATTGCCTAACGCCCTGCTGGGTCACCATGACGACGCGCAGATACACGCGCATACGTCATCAACTTATGTAAATTAGCCATGCGCTATGCTAATGAGCAGTACGGGCGCCGGAGTTGCTTCTCTGGGCGCCTAATACAATCTAGTGGCCCGTTCTTTTAGCTACGTTTTTGTTCATGCAACGATCTGTCCTACAGAAGATTGGGAGCCTAATCTGACCTTAAAACACAATATATACAGACATATTATAAAGTAATACATAAGGTAAGAGTGATAATGCTGCTTTAAGGGTTTACAGTACGAGTCCCTAATTTTGATTGAATAGAGATCAGCTGCAGATACATTATCACCTAGTGGGAACGGCATATCATAAACGTTAATATGAACTTACAGTTCAAACACAATAAGAGGGTTACACAGTGCTACTCTGATGTAATGACTAATACATGTATAACCGATGTGACTATGTGTAATGCACTGCTGTGCTGCCATATATATCTATATGTCTATATATCACATATGAAGGTCTAATTTACACCAATATGAAATGTTTTGGCAGTCATATATCTCTTATCTAAGTAATCCATTTATGTATGTACTGGAACACATGGATGTTTAGCTTTACATTTAGTAATAGGCACTTTTTGTGGCTCATGCATTTATTGTACCACCTATACAACTTTGAAGCTTTTATGAATTATCCTAGGAATTGTTTGATTAGTAGTATGGTAACACTGAGGGGGTTAGGGGTTATCACTATGACAACCCCAGTTTTGGCGCAATTCACAGTTAATTTGGTGGTGGGTGGGGCACAATATGTTTATAAGACACAGTGTTTAGTTGCATGTTTTGTATTGGTCTGAGGAAGGAGCCTGCGTGCTCCGAAACGTTACCTAATTAAAGAGATTTTTTACATAAATCCAGTGAGTGCAGTCCTATGTTGCAGATTACTATGAATACTTACTGATCTGGCACCCTGGTTGGCGACTATTGGACATTGAGAGTGCAGATACACATGGAGGATATATATATATATATATATATATATATATATATATATGTGTGTGTATATGCTTATATACAGTACATATATATATATATATACACACATATAAAGACATGCATATACTATATATATATATATATATATATATATATATATATGCTTATATACAGTACATATATGCTTATATACAGTACATATATATTTATGTGTTATTATGTATATATACACATACAAATACATAAATATATATATATGCTTATATACAGTACATATATATTTATGTGTTATTATGTATATATACACATATAAAGATATACATATACTGTATATGTATATGCTTATACACAGTACATATATATTTATATACACATATAAAGACATACATATACTGTATATATATATATATATATATATATGTGTGTGTGTGTATATGCTTATATACAGTACATATATATTTATATACACATATAAAGACATACATATATTTTCATATACATACATATTTTTAATTTGTTGCCCAACGCTGTGTGACTTATCCCCTGTTCTGCACTAGGTTCTTTGCCCTGTCTCGCATGAGAAAGAGGCTCCGATAGGAGACTATGGAAGCGCACTCTTGTGAGCACAAAGCTTCTAGGCAAAGTGAATTTTGAAGTTGCATTTGCATAGTGCTTTACTTGTAATAGCAGCGCACTTTTGTGTGCGTTGGTATTTCTGAGTGAAGAGCAATTACGGAAGTGCAATTTTGTGATCCACTCGTAATCTAGGCCAAACTTTTAATATACAATGTTAAACTTAGGTTGACTGTATGGGGCCCATTTATCAAGCTCCATAAGGAGCTTGTGGGCCCGTGTTTCTGGCGAAACACCAGTTATAAAGACCGCTGCTAAAGACCGCTGCTAAAGACCGCTGCTCCATAACAGCGGCGGACAGGAATCGCCGGAAATCAACCCGGAGTACGATAGGGTTGATTGACACCTCCCTGCTGGATTGGCCGCGAGTCAGCAGGGGGCGGCGTTGCACCAGCAGCTCTTGTGAGCTGCTGGTGCAATGTTAAATGCGGAGAGCGTATTGCTCTCTGCATTCAACGAGGTCTTGCGGACCTGATCCGCACTGTCGGATTAGGTCAGCAAGACCTTTAATAAATAGGCCCCTACCTTTTTTTGAAAGTAAACCTTTGATTTGATGACTTCAGAATGTCTATTGGCTGTTTGCTTTTTGCTGTCGATCACAATTTAGAGTTGTCAATATTGAACCATTGCTCATCTAACTTATTCAATAGCATTGATTGATGAAACAACCCTAGCTAAGATACAATTGTATGCTAGAAATCCTAGCCTTCAACTGTTCTTTATGCTGCCGTTCAAAAGTCACTATTACAATTTAAAAGCCTGGTTCTGACTCTCAGACATTAAACTAAAAAACAAAACTATATAATCCATAAGCAAAAGCACTATAGAAACACGCTAAAATATGATTTCCTTGGTTAAAGGGACATGAAACCCAAATTTTTTCTTTCATGATTTAGAAAGAGCACGTAATTTTAAACAACTTTCTAATTTACTTCTATAATCTATTTTGCTTCATTCTCATGATATCCTTTGCTGAAAAGCATATCTAGATAGGCTCAGTAGCTGCTGATTGGTGGCTGCACATAGACACCTCATGTGATTGGCTCACCCATGTGCATTGCTATTTCTTTAACAACGGATATCTAAAGAATGAAGCAAATTAAATTGTAATGTTGATTAAAATTGTATTCTCTACTGGAGTCATGATAAGAAAAATGGGGGTTTAGTGTCCCTTTAAATATTTCCAATTAAAACTTACAGGAAGTGTATGCTTGTGCACAGTGAACAGATTGCTCATTAGCCAATAGGTGGACAATGATGACACACAAACTTAAACACTAAACATTTATTTTAATGCATTTTATAAAGTTTTCTTGCAGTTGGAATAAACATGAAAAATATAATAGTTTTTTTTAATTATATTATAATTATATTTTTGACAGCCTCTGCCCAAGCGCAATTGGCTTGTGCAATATAAATGCAGGAAGCAAATCCTGCCTGATCGCCGAGATATTGAGCGATTCCTGAGAGAAAAAACTGTCTTCCTATCCCTTTTTCCTATTTGAACTCTTTGCTTTTTCCTGTCACATAATACACTTAAAACATAATATGAACAGTAACTTATAGCCAGTACAAAACTGCTTTACAAAAATATTTTCTGCTTATGCGTTCAGCTGTAATATAGTTACATTATACGTCAGTTTCTTATACAGTGCACCTGTCAGCTTTGTCTAACCTTTGTAAAACCCTAAAGCCTCGCGGATAAACAGTCTCATTCTAAATTAACCTCACAAGTGCTTTAAACATATGCTGTTGTGACACGGTTCAGCAGCGGATCTTTAATACATATTTCCAATGTCACATGAGATATGTACATACAGTTTGTTAAACTTTAGCAAGCCTAGATTGTCCAGTTGAGAAGTTTTGCAAAAACTCAGCCAACCTTTTTATAAATTTCTTATCAGCTAGCTGCTAGCGAAGAGGACAGCGAATGGCATACAAGTTCAGCGAAGCAAGAAATTGCGTGTAATTAATGTGTGTCAATTACAGGTATATTAAAATTTACATATTTTTTAATTATCTGCATTATCTGAATGACTGGTTTTCTATCTGCCTGCAGGGGTGACCGTGCGCTTGAAATAATATCAGCTAACTGTGACTCACGATTCAAAGTAGCTCAAAGATAAATTTGTGCCTTTTGGCAACTCTTGCTTGGATTGTGCAATAATGAAAGTAGTTACATAAAATTATGACAGTTTGTTTCATAAAATAAAAAAAACTTCAAACTACAAGAAAAGCTGCAGATTAACAGTCTGGCACTTGCTAGGTGCTTCAAAGTCATCTAACCATGAAAGTCTAAACTCAACAACACCTTTGAGTTTTGTTCATGAGACTAATATCTTGGGGGGGGAAACTCATTGTAACCTCACGATTTCAAAATCGAGGAATTCAAAGATGCTAGTACTGACCCCCCAACAAAGATGTTTTTGTGTAATTTTTTACAGTAATTATTGTTTAGTTCAGTATTTTTTCAGTGTTTGGATAATTCAGGGGTACTTATGGTAAGATTGAGTTTAAGGGGGTATCAGGACTGAGTTTAGATGTTGTAGGCTTGTTTTGGAAGACCACTGCAGGGGTTTCTTTGTTTTGGGTTGTTTTAGGCTGTGTGTGTCTTATGGTGAAGGGTCTTAGGTTAGGGTTAATTTTAAGTTAGAGAATCTTGAGGTGGTGGGTCCACAGTTTGGGGCCATATGTTATGGGTCATTTTTTGTATTTAAATATTTTTTATTGGGTAAATAAACTTTTACAATAATACACAATACAGTACATACAATTTGATACAGCTCCGAAAAATACAGATTTGTACTAAAAAGAGAACCCATATTTTCTTATGTAGAGTAATGTCTTCTTAAAATGGCAAAAGTACAGATGAGTACATATGAGGGAAAGGGGAGGAGCAAGTTTATAGTTGCAGATATAAATCAATACAATAATATTGGAGTTACTATTTTATGTAGCATTATACAATCTTTGTTCCCACAAGAACAATATATCAGTTATAAAGTCACATGTTCCCACAGAACTAGTAGTATTATATCACCTTTATACGATTTAGCAATAATGCAGTACCTCTAGGGTTAAGAATCACACCTGTTCTTCACACTGAAGAGGAGTTCCTAAGCTAGAACTGAACATCCAATCAGATAGTCAGCAGTTTAGTTTTAATTATCCAATCAGATAGCGGTGGGTATTTTAAAAGTGTTCAATGTATGTTATGTTCTGAAGCTATGATTACGGCAACAGCCGAAACGCGTAAGCAAGAGAATGTTGCGCTATCTATCTACATGTTGTTCTAGTCTATAAGATTTTAATGTAAGCTGAAAAGTTCAATAAAAGTTACGTTTATTTTATTGAAACCTGCCTGGTGCTCCTCATTTTGGATCGTTTGATCACCACATACTGTATTGAACCAATTGGGGAATTTCGAGTGAGCACAGGTAGCACTAAACAACCGTCAGACCCTGGGTGAGAGTGGGATACCCCTAAAAGCACTGAGGCATAAGCAGCAATCGTTTGATCGAAGAAGAGGTAAAGCTGTAGCAGTCAAATCCACGATTTGAGTGATCGAGGAGGGAGCCGGGCTAACGGAAGCCCATTTATCAACGGAGGTATACAAACTGGAATCCGAAGAAAGGCTCCTGTGGACCAACACACAAGTGGGACTCAGAATACAGAGACCGTTCCAGATAGAGCGGGTAAGACTTACTATATAGAATAACTATCTGCTTATGTGGAAATATTGTGACATTCTATTTTTGATGTGGAAGCACTTTTAATACTGGAGATTTAATCACTTGCAAGTGCTATGGGGTTTTCCCGGATCACAGGTATTTGAATCAAGTTTTTAAAGTTACCTCTGGTGCTGGGACTTTGTGTGCTTTTCTGTTGTATAAAGTCACGTGTGCCTATATAACAGTAGTGCATTCTTTCAAGCGTGAGGAATGAGGATATGGTCTACTTCTGAAACCTATTGAGAGAAAGTTGGGATCTGTTGTGTTTTCCAAAATCTTGGAATTAATCTTTTGGGGCAGGTTAACATTATATGGAGCAATTTCTTACGGTAGGTGCAAGTAAGATGTGGAGTGTGGTTAAGGAGGATAATGTGTGGATTGAGATAGATATTCATGCCTAAGATTTGAATTATACATTGTTCTATTTGCGACCAAAAGTTGGTAATGTTGGGGCAAGACCACCAGATATGGGTTATAGTTCCTATGGCCCCGCATCTTCTCCAAAAGCTGGAGGAAGCGTTGGGATATATATTACGAAGGCAATGGGCCGTAAGATACCATTGAGCAAGTATTTTATAGTTGAGTTCAGACATAGGTTATGGGTCATTTTATGTATGGTTGTCTTGCAGTGACAGAGTTTAGGGTTTGAGGATCTTACGTTACTGGTAATTTAAGAAAGGGCGGTCTTGCAGTAATGGAGTTTGAGGGTTTTAGGTTACCAGTCATTTTAGGTAAGGTGGTCTTGCAGTGATGAAATTTGAGGGTCTAGGTTAGGGGTTGTTTTAGGTTTGTGGGGGTGTTGTGGTGCTGTTGAAGAGTGGAGTTTTCTTTGTTTTGAGGTTTTAGCAGTTTAGGGGTTAATTGTGATTGGGGAGATTTAGTGGGTGGGGGAATTACATTTGGAGTTAGGGTGATTTAGGTGTTAACATTGGTTAGATGGTTTTAGCATAGAGTTTTGTTTTGCATTGGACCTTTGATGGTTTAGGGGTTAAATGAGTTTAGGGTTTGTCAGTTTAGTTATTTATTACTGGAGATTAGATGGACTTAAGTGCTTGCGGGTACTGAAACCACAGTTTAAGCGAGCTCTTACAACCCGATATTATACATGCAACACTGACTTTTAATATTAATAATATCAAGGTAAATGTGGCTAAGAAGATAATTAGTGCTTTCCATTGTATGGATGTTCAATTTGCTGCACACAAAAACTTTGGTTAAAGAAATAGTAAACCCCATTTTTTTCTTTCATGATTCAGATAGAGCATGCAATTTCAAGCAACTTTCTAATTTACTCCTATTATAATTTTTCTTCCTTCTCTTGGTATCTTTATTTGAAAATCAGGGGCGCGATCCGATATACGGCGTAGTTTGCGGCGCAAGCGAGGGAACCCGCGTCGCCCGCAGTTTCAGCTCGCATCTCGAGCTATCCAATATACGGCGCCGTCAGATGCTAACGTGCCGTAAGTCGGATAAACCAGCGATGTCCAGAAATCTGCGCAAGTACAAATTTCTGGCGTCGCCAGTGACTTACGCCACGTTAGAAACTGCCGGCGCTTACAAAACCTGACTAAAGTCTAAATCACCCGCACTGTCTAACACGCCTCCCTAACATAGCCCGACACGTCTAACACGCCTCCCTAACATAGCCCGACACGTCTAACCCTCTATCCGCTATCCCCCCTCACTATCCTAACAATAAAATGTGTATTAACCCCTAAACCGCCGCTACCTAATAAATTTATTAACCCCTAAACCGCGGCTCCCGGACCCCGCCGCCAGTTATATTAAATCTATAACCCCCTAAAGTGAGCCCCTACCCCTCCGCCATCTACCTTACCTACTCCCTAAAGTGAGCCCCTACCCCGCTGCCATCTATTTTAAAATTATTAACCCCTAATTTAATCCCACTACCCCGCCGCCATCTATATTAAATTATTTAACCCCTAAAATACTAAACTATCCCTACCACTAAACCTAAGTCTAACCCTACAAATAGCCCTGAAAAGGGCTTTTTGCGTGGCATTACCCCAAAGTAAACAGCTCTTTTGCATCTAATCTACATCCCCCTACACCGCGGCCACCTATAATAAATGTATTAACCCCTAATCTAATCCCCCTACACCGCATCCAGCTATATTAGCTATATTAACCCTAATTATATTAGGGTTAATATCTTTATTATATTATTTATATATTAAGTATAATAACCCTATCTAACTCTAACATCCCTAACTAAATTCTTATTAAAATAGATCTAATTAATATTAATATTTTTAATTAAAATATTCCTATTTAAATCTAAATACTTACCTATAAAATAAACCCTAAGATAGCTACAATATAATTAATAATTACATTATAGCTATGTTAGGGTTTATATTTATTTTACAGGTAAATTGTTAATTATTTTAACTAGGTTTAATAGCTATTAAATAGTTATTAACTATTTAATAGCTACCTAGTTAAAATAATTACCCAATTACCTGTAAAATAAATCCTAACCTAAGTTACAAATACACCTACACTATCAATAAATTAAATAAACTACAAATATCTATCTATAAATACAATTAAATAAACTTAACTAAATTACAAAAAAAACAAACACTAAATTACAAAAAATAAAAAAAAGATTACAAGATTTTTAAGCTAATTACACCTATTCTAAGCCCCCTAATAAAATAATAAAGCCCCCCAAAATAAAAAAATTCCCTACCCTATTCTAAATTAAAAAAAGTTCAAAGCTCTTTTACCTTACCAGCCCTTAAAAGGGCCTTTTGCGGGGCATGCCCCAAAGAAAACTGCTCTTTTGCCTGAAAAAAAAACACAATACCACCCCCCAACATTACAACCCACCACCCACATACCACTAATCTAACCCAAACCCCCCTTAAATAAACCTAACACTACCCCCCTAAAGATCTCCCTACCTTATCTTCACCACGCCGGGCCGAACTCCTCATCCGATCCGGGCGATGTCTATCCAAGCAGCAAAGAAGAGGTCTTCATCCCGGCGATGTCTTTATCCAAGCGGCAGCAAAGTCTTCTTCCATCCGGCAGCATCTTCCATCAAGCGGCATCTTCAATCTTCTTTCTTCGCTCCACCGACGCGGAGCATCCATCCCGGCCGACGACTGAACGACAAATGAGGTACCTTTAAATTACATCATCCAAGATGGCGTCCATCGAATTCCGATTGGCTGATAGGATTCTATCAGCCAATCGGAATTAAGGTAGAAAAATCTGATTGGCTGATTGGTTCAGCCAATCGGATTGAACTTGAATCTGATTGGCTGATTCAATCAGCCAATCAGATTGAGCTTGCGTTCTATTGGCTCTTCTGATCAGCCAATAGAATGCGAGCTCAATCACAGTGTCTAAAAATATTATTTGATAGCGACAAAGTAATTTAAAAATCTTCTTTTATTTTGGAGTCATTAATACTAATAATGCATGTCTACTGAAAGATCCCTCTATAAAAACATATAAATAATATTTTATAATTTTTTGTATCTTTAACCTTTTTTTTCAGTGCTTCTTTTCACTCGATCATTTCTCGTCTCATAGTGAATTAAATCCCATCCACAATAGAACCATCTGTTCATCGATACTGACAGTGATGCAAACTCAGCAACTTAACTCAAAGCTGACAAACTAATGACATATTCCCAACCTTGTGTTGTATTTGCTGTAAAATTATATTTAAAATATCCAAATAATCCTTCTGTAAGTTTTCAGTCTCTAAGGGAGCTGTTTCATGCATGTCTCATTAGTTTCTACTTGTTTACTCCACAGACAACTGATACAAAATATTTCCATTTCTTTTTATCTTGTACCTTCCGTTCTGCGCAATTGCTTATCTAGAAATTCAAACATAACAACAGAGGTAAAACAAATTTTGAAATGTCTTTGTCTGGTGTCAAAGAAATGTCCAAATACATTCTTTAAAGTGTTCCCCTTTTTGGTCACCATCTGTTCTGCAAATCTCTATAAAATACTGTCAATTTATTTTATGTGTAAAAGCTACACAGTATCATCATTTAAATTTCTAGTGCAAATCACATTATCTTTGTTCATCCCTGATGTTTTACAGGAGATAAGCTTCAGTTTCAGCTGTTCTACAAAGAACAAGAAGAGGGAATTTGTTACAAATTGTCTCATTTATTTTGCAAGACAGTATGTGCCGGTATAAGCCATATTTCGGGTTTATTTTCTTTAAATAAAGAAATATTTGTTAACTACAATTATCATTATCCACAAGGTTTCATGTAACTGCATGTAATAGACACTACTATAAAGAATAATATGCACAGATACTGATATAAAAATACTGTATAAAACCTTTTTAAATACTTACTTAGAAGCTCCCAGTTTAGCACTGATAATGAGGTTATGACTGGGGCACCCAGTGAAAGAGGCTGGAAAAGCAAGAATAGCAGACATCCCCCCTCCCTGCATATGAAAAGACCTATAAGTTATATAACATAAATAGGATCAACCAGGAATGTGAAGACTTCAGTCTACATCTGTTATTTAAGGGCTTGATTAGGAGTCTGAAAATCATAACAATGTTATTAAAAATAAGCAAAACTATAAATTGTTACAAAAACACTACCAGATGGGCTTTATAAATGGAACATCTACAAAACAATTATGCAAAGAAAAATCTAGTTTACAATGTCCATTTAAAGGGACAGGAAACCTGACATTTTTCTTTTATGATTCAGAAAGAGCATACAATTTTAAACAAGCAATCATTTTGGAAAGTTGTTAAAAATTGCATGCCCTATTTGAATCCTAAAAGGAAAATATTTAGGAATCTGTCCACTCATGATTGCGAGTAGTGTGCAGCATCTCACTGCCTGCATTAATCAGTGCACAAGCAGCCGCTTGTGCAATGCCATCCCTCGGTCTTGCACAGCAATTGTGCAAGAACAAGGGCTGGCAATCACCCCGGTCAGACTAATCTGGGGTGGTCTTAAACTGCCAGCTTAGAGCTAGTGGAAAGGTTAAAAAACAGCGGTCTGATGACCACTGCGTCTTAACTATCGGCTGCAGACTCACTTATGAGCTCCTAGGCTGCTTTCACAACTTGATAAATAGAGCTTCATCTGTTAAATCAAATCTTGGTAACACATAGAAGCCGATTCTTATCCTGTCTTTGTGTTTATTGTCTGTGTTTGACAGCAGAGTGATCACAGTGTAAAAAATAACACAATTTTATATTGGAAAAAGATCAGATTGGATATCACAAAAGTCACCCATACAATAAATGGACTGCATTGACTTTACAATCACAATTCACTCAGCTACTAGTTATCAACTAGATATTGACACAAAATGGACACATACCACTCTATTCAACTCCAGAGCACACACATGCTACTCTATCCAAAAGCAGAGCACACACATGCTACTCTATCTAAAAGCAGAGCACACACATGCTACTCTATCCAACAGCAGAGAGCACACATACAAATTTATCCAAAAGCAGAGCACACACATGCTAATCTATCCAATAGCAGAGCACACACATGCTACTCTATCCAAAAGCAGAGCACATACATGCTAATCTATTCAACTGCAGAGCACACACATGCTACTCTATCCAATAGCAGAGCACACACATGCTACTCTATCCAATAGCAGAGCACACACATGCTACTCTATCCAAAAGCAGAGCACACACATGCTAATCTATCCAATAGCAGAGCACACACATGCTACTCTATCCAAAAGCAGAGCACATACATGCTAATCTATTCAACTGCAGAGCACACACATGCTACTCTATCCAATAGCAGAGCACACATATGCTACTCTATCCAATAGCAGCGCACACACATGCTAATCTATTCAACTGCAGAGCACACACATGCTACTCTATCCAAAAGCAGAGCACACACATGCTACTCTATCCAAAAGCAGAGCACACACATGCTACTCTATCCAAAAGCAGAGCACACACATGCTACTCTATCCAACAGCAGAGAGCACACATACAACTCTATCCAAAAGCAGAGCACACACATGCTAATCTATTCAATAGCAGAGCACACACATGCTACTCTATCCAATAGCAGAGCACACACATGCTAATCTATTCAACTGCAGAGCACACACATGCTACTCTATCCAAAAGCAGAGCACACACATGCTACTCTATCCAAAAGCAGAGCACACACATGCTACTCTATCCAACAGCAGAGAGCACACATACAACTCTATCCAAAAGCAGAGCACACACATGCTACTCTATCCAAAAGCAGAGCACACACATGCTAATCTATTCAATAGCAGAGCACACACATGCTACTCTATCCAATAGCAGAGCACACACATGCTACTCTATCCAATAGCAGAGCACACACATGCTAATCTATTCAATAGCAGAGCACACACATGCTACTCTATCCAACAGCAGAGCAAACACATGCTACTCTATCCAAAAGCAGAGCACACACATGCTACTCTATCCAATAGCAGAGCACACACATGCTAATCTATTCAATAGCAGAGCACATACATGCTACTCTATCCAACAGCAGAGCACACACATGCTACTCTATCCAAAAGCAGAGCACACACATGCTACTCTATCCAATAGCAAAGCACACACATGCTACTCTATTCAATAGCAGAGAACACACATGCTACTCTATCCAATAGCAGAGAGCACACATGCTACTCTATCCAAAAGCAGAGCACACACATGCTACTCTATCCAAAAGCAGAGCACAGAAATGCTAATATATTCAATAGCAGAGCACATACATGCTACTCTATCCAACAGCAGAGCACACACATGCTACTCTATCCAAAAGCAGAGCACACACATGCTACTCTATCCAATATCAAAGCACACACATGCTACTCTATTCAATAGCAGAGAACACACATGCTACTCTATCCAATAGCAGAGAGCACACATGCTACTCTATCCAAAAGCAGAGCACACACATGCTACTCTATCCAAAAGCAGAGCACACACATGCTACTCTATCCAACAGCAGAGAGCACACATACAACTCTATCCAAAAGCAGAGCACACACATGCTACTCTATCCAATAGCAGAGCACACACGCTACTCTATTCAATAGCAGAGCACACACATGCTACTCTATCCAATAGCAGCGAACACACATACTACTATATCCAATAGCAGAGCACACACATGCTACTCTATTCAATAGCAGAGCACACACATGCTACTCTATTCAATAGCAGAGCACACACATGCTACTCTATCCAATAGCAGAGCACACACATGCTACTCTATCCAACAGCAGAGAGCACACATAAAACTCTATCCAAAAGCAGAGCACACACATGCTACTCTATCCAATAGCAGAGCACACACATGCTACTCTATTCAATAGCAGAGCACACACATGCTACTCTATCCATTAGCAGAGAACACATATGCTACTCTATCCAATAGCAGAGAACACACATGCTACTCTATTCAATAGCAGAGCACACACATGCTACTCTATCCAATAGCAGAGTACACACATGCTACTCTATCCATTAGCAGAGAACACATATGCTACTCTATCCAATAGCAGAGAACACACATGCTACTCTATCCAGTAGCAGAGAACACACATGCTACTATATCCAATAGCAGAGAACTCACATGCTACTCTATCCAATAGCAGAAAACACACATGCTACTCTATCCAATAGCAGAGAACACACATGCTACTCTATCCAGTAGCAGAGAACACACATGCTACTATATCCAATAGCAGAGAACTCACATGCTACTCTATCCAATAGCAGAAAACACACATGCTACTCTATCCAATAGCAGAGAAAAAAAAAACATGCTACTCTATTCAATAGCAGAGAACACAAACATGCTACTCTATCCAATAGCAGAGAACACACACATGCTACTCTATCCAAAAGCAGAAAACACACATGCTACTCTATCCAATAGCAGAGAAAAAAAACATGCTACTCTATCCAATAGCAGAGAACACACACATGCTACTCTATCCAAAAGCAGAACACACACATGCTACTCTAGCTAATAGCAGAGAACACCTGTGCTACTCTATCAAAAAGCAGACAGCACACATACAACTCTATACAATAGCAGAGCACACACATGCTACTCTATCTAATATCAGAGAAAACACATGCTACTCTATCCAATAGCAGAGATTACACATGCTACTCTATCCAATAGCAGAGAACAAACATGCTACTCTATCCAATAGCAGAGCACACACATGCTACTTTATCCAATAGCAGAGAACATACATACCACTCTATCCAATAGCAGAGAACACAGATGCTACTCTATCCAACAGCAGAGAACACACATGCTACTCTATCCAATAGCAGAGAACACACATACAACTCTATCCAATAGCAGAGAACAAACATACCACTCTATCCGATAGCAGAGAACACACATACCACTCTATCCAATAGCAGAGCACACACATGGTGGCTGATTTATCTTGGCCCAAATGGGCCGTATACCCCTGTTTCTGCGTGAGCCTTCAGGCTCGCCAGAAACAGGAGTTAAGAAGCAGTCGTCTTAAGACCGCTGCTCTTTAACTCGTCCACCTGCTCTGAGACTGCAGACATCAATCCACCCGATCGAATACAATCAGGTTGATTGACACCCCCTGCTAGCGACCAATTGACCACAAATCTGCAGGTGGCAGCATTGCACAAGCAGTTCACCAGAACTGCTTGTGCAATGTTAAATGCCGACAGCGTATGCTGTCGGCATTCAACGATGGAGAGCGGACATGATTCTCTATAGCGAATCATGTCCTCCCGGGGTATGATAAATCTACCACATGGACTCTGTTAGCCTCATTAAACCATTTCAGTTTTCGGTGACAGCTATTATGAGCTGTTAACTGTGATATTGTGGGAATTATCAACCTTGGCTATGTTTCACACAGAAAGATGGTGCTAGTTTTGGTTAAAAAAAATATTTTTTTTATATCAAATTAATATTTTGAAGAGATTGGAATCATAGCTCGACAGCACAGAACAATTTTAAAATGTAAATTAGACACATATCAGTCAGCTAAGGCAAACAAACTAATACCGAATGCATCTACCAAAATTTGCAAGGAATGTGCGTTTGAATTGAATACTTGTAATTAATCTATCAATACAAATTTCAATATTACTATAACTATTGACATCTATATTTGCTCACTGTCAACACAAATAAAGCTTGTTGTAATTGCAGAGCTATACTTGCAAATCTGATTAAACTGACTTGAGCTGTGCAGTTTTGGATAAAAAAAAATGACCTTATGACTGATTACTAATAATGGATATTTGACGTCAATTTTATTTCACCAAGCTGACTATTTTACCTAACTTAGGCCTAGATTTAGAGTTTGGCGGCCAAAGGGGTGCGTTAGCTACGCGTGCTTTTTTTCCCCCGCACCTTTTAAATACTGCTGGTATTTAGAGTTCACAGAATGGCTGGGTTTTCAGTGCGTTAGGCTCCAAAAAGGGAGCGTAGAGCATAATTTAACGCCACTGCAACTCTAGATGCCAGCGGTGCTTACGGACGCGGCCAGCTTCAAAAACGTGCTTGTGCACGATATCCCCATAGAAAACAATGGGGCCATTTGAGCTGAAAAAAAACCTGTTCTGATCAGCCAATAGAATGCGAGCTCAATCTGATTGGCTGATCGGATCAGCCAATCGGATTGAACTTGATTCTGATTGGCTGATTCCATCAGCCAATCAGAATTTTCCTACCTTAATTCTGATTGGCTGATAGAATCCTATCAGCCAATCGGAATTCGAGGGACGACATCTTGGATGACGTTCCTTAAAGGAACCGTCATTCGTCGGGAAGTCGTTGGAAGAAGAAGATGGGTCCGCGGTGGAGGTCTTCAAGATGGAGCCAGTCCTCATCGGATGAAGATAGAAGATGCCGCTTGGAAGAAGATGGTTGCCGGTCCGGATCTACTCTTCTTCCGGGATAGGATGAAGACTTTGGACCCTTTTCTGGACTTCTTCAGCCGTTGGATGATGGATGTCTAGCCCCCGCTTGGGCTTGGATGAAGATTTTGGAGCCTGGAACGATCGGTGATACCTGGCATGGTGAAGACAAGGTAGGAAGATCTTCAGGGGCTTAATGTTAGGTTTATTTAAGGGGGTTTGGGTTAGATTAGGGGTATGTGGGTGGTGGGTTGTAATGTTGGGGGGGTATTGTATGTTTTTTTTTACAGGCAAAAGAGCTGAATTCTTTGGGGCATGCCCCGCAAATGGCCCTTTTCAGGGCTGGTAAGGTAAAAGAGCTTTGAACTTTTGTAATTTAGAATAGGGTAGGACATTTTTTTATTTTGGGAGTCTTTGTTGTTTTATTAGGGGGCTTAGAGTAGGTGTAATTAGTTTAAAATTGTTGTAATTTTTTTTCTAATGTTTGTAAATATTTTTTTATTTTTTGTAACTTAGTTCTTTTTTATTTTTTGTACTTTAGTTAGTTTATTTAATTGTATTTATTTGTAGGAATTGTATTTAATTTATTTATTGATAGTGTAGTGTTAGGTTTAATTGTAGATAATTGTAGGTAGTTTATTTAATTTATTTATTGATAGTGTAGTGTTAGGTTTAATTGTAACTTAGGTTAGGATTTATTTTACAGGTAATTTTGTAATTATTTTAACTAGGTAGCTATTAAATAGTTATTAACTATTTAATAGCTATTGTACCAGGTTAAAATAATTACAAAGTTGCCTGTAAAATAAATATTAATCCTAAAATAGCTAAGATATAATTATAATTTATATTGTAGCTATATTAGGATTTATTTTACAGTTAAGTATTTAGATTTAAATAGGAATAATTTATTTAATAAGACTTAATTTATTTCGTTAGATAAAAATTATATTTAACTTAGGGGGGTGTTAGTGTTAGGGTTAGAATTAGCTTAAGGGGTTAAACAATTTATTAGAGTAGTGGTGAGCTCCGATCGGCAGATTAGGGGTTAATACTTGAAGTTAGCTGTCGGCGATGTTAGGGAGGGCAGATTAGGGGTTAATACTATTTATTGTAGTGTTATTGAGGCGGGAGTGAGGCGGATTAGGGGTTAATACATTTATTATAATAGCAGTGAGCTCTGGTCGGCAGATTAGGGGTTAATAATTGTAGGTAGCTGGCGGCGACGTTGTGGGGGGCAGATTAGGGGTTAATAAATATAATATAGGGGTCGGCGGTGTTAGGGGCAGCAGATTAGGGGTACATAGGGATAATGTATTTGGCGGCGGTATACGGAGCGGCAGATTAGGGGTTAAAAAATGTAAATATCATGGCGGCGATGTGGGGGGACCTCGGTTTAGGGGTACATAGGTAGTTTATGGGTGTTAGTGTACTTTAGAGCACAGTAGTTAAGAGCTTTATGAACCGGCGTTAGCCCAGAAAGCTCTTAACTACTGACTTTTTTCTGCGGCTGGAGTTTTGTCGTTAGAGTTCTAACGCTCACTTCAGCCACGACTCTAAATACCAGCGTTAGAAAGATCCCATTGAAAAGATAGGATACGCAATTGACATAAGGGGATCTGCGGTATGGAAAAGTCGCAGCTGGAAAGTGAGCGTTAGACCCTTTAATGACTGGCTCCAAATACCAGAGGGCGGTAAAAACCAGTGTTAGGAGCCTCTAACGCTGGTTTTGACGGCTACCGCCCAACTCTAAATCTAGGCCTTAGTTTAATTTATAGGGAAGTAAAAATTAAATATCAATGACATAGGTAGAGCAGGCAATATTAAAAAGACTTTATAATCTACTTGTTTTAATTAATTAATCCCTTTTTTCTTTGTCTCTTTTGTTGACACTTAGGGGTCGATTTATGATTTATGAAGCAGGGGATGATGCTTTCGACCCTCTCTGCTTCAGTTCCGCCTAAGACCGCTGCTTCTTAACTCCTCTGCCACCTCTGAGGTAGGAGACAGCAATCAGCCCGATCGAATTACATTACGATTTACAATTTTGATTGTGCACTTTTGTAATTTATGCATCTCTTTTCCATACGAAAATGCAGTATACGCCCCTTAGCAAGACACCATGTTTTCAAAGTAAAAAGTGGCTTTATATCATTTCACCAGGGAAATAGAAGGGCTGGTGCGTATTCTTATAGAATCTCACCAGCCCATGAATCTTTTAGAATCAGGACCTAAGCACCTTTCCATAAAAGCATATCTAAATAGGCTCAATAATGTGCACCTATCTTGTACAGCATAACATTGTTACAAACATGCTCGCTATATAGTAGCACTGTTGCTTAAAAGTGCCCATCATCTGCATATCCCAGAGCATACCTCAAGTAAAGAAGCTAAATTCTATCAAACAAAACCAAGATAAAGCAGTTGACTTGATAAAAATTGTGCACTCTGTGCTTGATTCTGTAATGCTCTTGTGAGATTCTATAAGAAATCTCTCCAGTACTACGAAGCCCCTATTCTAATTCCATAAAGGCAGTTTTTACCTTGTGAAGAGTGTGTCTCAAAATAGGGGTGTTCCCTGATTTTAAAGGGACATGAAACCAAAAGATTTTTTTTTTCCTGATTCAGTTAGAGCATACATTTCTAAACAACTTTCTATTTTACTTCTAATTCAATCTTGCTTTATTCTCTTGGTATCCTTTATTGAAGGAACAGCAATGTACTACTGCGAGCTAGCTGAACACATCAGTAAGCCAATGAAAAGAGGCTTATGTGTGCACCCAACTCTTGAGCCTTCCTATGTATGCTTTTAAACAACGGATACCAAAAGAACTAAGCAAATGGGTAATAGAAGTAAATTGGAAAGAATTGTATGTTTTGTATGCAAAGGTGATGCATATATTACAATAGGACTTACAAAAAGTGTAATTTACATTTCAAATAAAACAAATGCTCCTTTCTTACTTTACTCTCCTGAGCAGTGTCCTTTTCTAGCAAGCCCCATAACTTTGTATGGGAGACATTTAGCCACTCGCAGTGACAGCCACCTTTTTATATTTTTTATAGAATGCCACGTTTTGCCAGGCAAAGGACCGGATTACAAGTTGCGTGCTATTTACCGCTTTAGCGAAACCAGATGCGCACCAACTTCAAGACTTTGTTACACTTACTTCTTCTACCCATAAACCTTAATAGAGTGCTCTGTGAAAAAAAGCAAAAATAACCCTTATCTCTTGCGCACTAATATGACACTGCGTTAGACCTACAGCGCTAAACCTGAAGGTAGTTATAAATATTGTACATTCCAATGTTCTACACATTTTTACATTTAAATATACCTAGATATCTATAGGAATATATAGATGTGACATACCCCTCTGTCAGTACTGGAAGGGTTAACTTTGTTCAGCTTTGAGAAACTATTTCCTGAAAAAAGGTTTCCTGACATCAGCTATTGTTTACTGTAATTAAGTTTAACCCTTTAAGGACACAGCTTTCAGTTTGCTCAATTGTTTAATGACAGAAACATTCCGTCATATGTCCTTAAGAGGTTAAGTGATAAGCGTTCACATTGTTTAATCAGACTGCCAGGTATCAAGAAGGACTCCCTTGTTTTCTTGTGTTTAATTGTTTATTTGGTTAAGTAATGCAATTCTTTTGTATCCTGTAAAAGGGCGTCTTTCCTCTATCTAATGTAATATACTCTTCCAATCCCCCACCTAGGGAGTGTCAACCAGGTGGGAGACCTGCATAAATACTGGGCATATAGCCCTCAATAAAACACATTCTGTTTTACCCTCAAGATGGAGCTTGGTCTCATGTTTGGGGGGGAATTAGCTGGGTTGTGGGTTGCTGATCCCGTATTCAGGGCATCTTTTATCTGGTATTAACCCTTGATATCCGGGTTATACTATAACAATAGATATAAAAGAATATAATTAAAAATACTAAGAACATGTTTCTACTATGTGAAGAACATTGGAATGTAAAATATGTATAGCAAATAAACAGTAAAACACATTATAAAATATTACAATTAAATTAAAATGATTTTTTCATATTTTAAGCTATTTGAGTGGAAAGGTCTCTTAAGAATATATATGTATATATATATAAATATAAGCAGCAGGAGAGCACTCTCACTTCAAAATTCAATGTGCCAGGGTGCATGCAAAAAGTGAATAATATCAATGAACAAATGGCTGCACTCACTGGTCCTTTCAATCAAAAATATTTATTTCTGTGACGTTTCGGGGACCGTATCCCCTTCCTCAGACCACGTCTGAGGAAGGGGATACGGCCCCCGAAACGTCACAGAAATAAATATTTTTGATTGAAAGGACCAGTGAGTGCAGCCATTTGTTCATTGATGTGTATATATATATATATATATATATATATATATATGTGTGTGTATATATATATATATATATATATATGTGTGTGTGTGTGTATATATATATATATATATATATATATATATATATATATGTGTGTGTGTGTGTATACACACACATTATAGCCCTTTCTATTCAAATACCTTCTCACATACCATATGACTTTTAAGCCATATAAACATTTTTTTTAGGATTGGCCTTAAGTTATAAATGTTTACTTTTGATGTTTAAGTTTAATCAAATGAATAAAAAGAGAAACTATGGCCTAGATTTAGAGTTGGGCGGTAGCCGTCAAAACCAGCGTTAGAGGCTCCTAACGCTGGTTTTTACCGCCCGCTGGTATTTGGAGTCAGCCAGGAAAGGGTCTAACGCTCACTTTTCAGCCGCGACTTTTCCATACCGCAGATCCCCCTACGCCATTTGCGTATCCTATCTTTTCAATGGGATCTTTTTAACGCCGGTATTTAGAGTCTTAGCTGAAGTGAGCGTTAGAAATCTAATGACAAAACTCCAGCCGCAGAAAAAAGTCAGTAGTTAAGAGCATATTTTTTTTAACCCCTAGTCTGCCGCTCCGTACACCGCCGCAACCTACATTATACCTATGTACCCCTAATCTGCTGCCCCTAACACCGACGACCCCTATATTATATTTATTAACCCCTAATCTGCCGCCCCCAACGTCGCCTCCACCTACATACAATAATTAACCCCTAATCTGCCGACCGGATCTCACCGCTACTATAATAAATGTATTAACCCCTAAAGCTAAGTCTAACCCTAACACTAACACCCCCCTAAGTTAAATATAATTTACATCTAACGTAATAAATTAACTCTTATTAAATAAATTATTCCTATTTAAAGCTAAATACTTACCTGTAAAATAAACCCTAATATAGCTACAATATAAATTATAATTATATTGTAGCTATTTTAGGATTAATATTTATTTTACAGGTAACTTTGTAATTATTTTAACCAGGTACAATAGCTATTAAATATTTAATAACTATTTAATAGCTACCTAGTTAAAATAATTACAAGGGGGGGGCGGAGCCGGCCACAGACGAACATGGTCGCAAGTAACTAGAGCTCTGTAAGAGAATTTCCAGGTGGGCTACATATAACGACCATAATCATTGCTTTCAAGGATGGTGTGACACCCCAAGACATGCTAAACCTCTGTGGATACTGCAATAGAGCGTTGATAGCTTAAGACCTTATAACAACGACAACGCGGGAGAATTCCACCATCCTTAACCTTAGGCCGCAATAGAGGCCACGCGGGTGTGTGACTAACGGAGGAGTTGATTCTACGAGATAGCGGTAAAGTGATGGTCGGAAAATTGAAGCAGATTACAGCATTGCTGCACTGAGGTGAGGACAACTATCACATGGACTATAGCCAGTAATATTTAATGGTGACACAGCAATACTCACACTCCGACAGAGAAAACGTGCACATATAATATGAGTACGGCCATGATGATATAACAAAGCGGACACACATCAAAACACTCGAATCTGAAAACTCTGTTTATTTTCACAGTAAACACAACACAGTGGTTAGTGGCATTGTTAGGCTGGAGATTGAAGTAATCGGGAACAGCCTGTATGATGGCGACCAAAAGACCTCATCGCTCAGAAAAAAATCTAAAAGGGCCAAACTTGAGTGGGGGTAAACTTAACAACTTTTTCAAACCTTGTGAGAATAGCCCACTGGGCGACATAGATCACTCCTCATCAGACAGCATAGCGGAGAGAGATACCAATACACTGACCTTAAATGATAACAACATTAACGCTAATATTACCAAAGCAGACTTAAAGGCATTACCCTCAAAAGAGGACTTCTCATCCTTCATGAAACAAGTCAGCAAAGTGATAAAAGATGGTCTGGCAGACATTAAAAAGGATGTGGCGGATCTGGGCAATCGTGTATTACAGATAGAAGAACAAGTTGAGGAAAACACACAATCATCCATGTCCATGTCTATGGAGCTGCAACATCAAAACTCCGCCATCATTAAATTACAAGAGCAAGTCGAAGATTTAGATAATAGGGGGCGCCGCCAGAACCTGAGGGTACGCGGTGTACCTGAAGAAATTTCTCAAGCTCAGATCCCCTCATATCTCCAGAATCTGTTTAAGTTCCTTCTAGGAATGGAGGGGGATGGAAATATTAGTTTGGACAGAGCGCATAGGGCGTTAAGGCCGAAACCGGCAGCCGCAGCTCCCCCCAGAGATATAATCCTACGTTGCCACAAATACTCTGACAAGGAGAAAATTATACAAGAAGCGAGGAGAAAAACCCCAATAAGATTTGGAGAAGATTCACTTCAGATTTATGCAGATTTAAGCCCTATAACCCTTGCAAAAAGAAAAGAAGCCAGATACTTGACTTTACATTTAAGAGACCTAGGAATTCCCTATAGGTGGGGGTTTCCTTTTTCCATCAGAGTCTCTAAGGGAGATAAGACCTACATCTACAAAGATGCAGAAGATCTGGATCAGTTTTGCAGACAGCTGGACATTCCACCTCCATCATTGCCTAAACTGTCAGAGGACCTGCAAAATCAACCATCTCAAAAATCAGCTAGACCCAAGCCACAGCGTCAGGAATGGACTATGGCCACAAACAAGAAAAGAAAACCTTCCACATCAATGAGTGATGTAGTTGGTCACTCACGTACTCCTCCTTGATCTATTCATCCAGAATTTTATCAGGACTTGATAAGTATATTTTGAACTTTTTTCTTAGTTAGATCGCTGATACCAGAAACATGGTTGTTTTAGCCATTATGCAATTGTGTTTAGATATTTTCCAGATAGCCCACCTGGAAAGTCGGGTACTAACATGGTACCTTTATCCCCCCCCCCAGTTTAAGATGGCCCAAGCATGTAGGATTTGTTTTTGATAAGTCGATGGGCTGTAAGTTTCAGCACTATGTAGATTTATGTGCAGAAACACCAAAGTTTATGTTATTTTGTTATTATGCTGTTTTATTCATATGTTTTTCTTTTGTACTTACATTCAATAGTACTCCGACTGACAAAAATGTTTCTTGCTTATCCAATATCATGTATGCCTACTCCTACCTTACTTTTGTACAGCTTTGGGAAGGGACCCCTGGGACCATACAGGTAAGACAACTTCCTCTCTATAGCTTTATTACGAGTCTAAACACACATGGCTAACCACACGTTCACAATAATATCACAGAATGTGAAAGGGCTCAATTCTCCTACAAAACGCTCTATAGCGTTGAGGTCACTAACGAGACAGGGAGAATCTATAGTATTCCTCCAGGAGACACACTTTATGAACGGAAGGGAACCCAAATTCAAATAAAAAAAATTCCCCTTAGGCTATTTTAATTCACACGAAATCAAAAAGAATGGGGTGGGGATAGTATTTCACAGAAAATTACAATTTCAATTATTAAATAAGGTTACAGACGCAGAAGGTAGAATACTAATTTTGGTGGGCTTGCTTCACAATAGGCCTGTCACGCTGGTGAATATATATGCTCCTAACAGCAGGAGACACAAATTCTATAAACGCCTTTTAGACTTAGTCTTAGAACACAGGAAGGGACTGTTGATTATGGGAGGAGATATGAACATCACAATAGACCCGACTGTAGACTCCTCCACCGGGTCTCCCTTATCCAACTCTAGACCCCCCAATTCAGTGCTGAAGTGCTTGGAGACCCTAGGCCTTGTGGACACATGGCGAGTATTGCACCCAACACAGAGGAATTACACCTTCTACTCTCATCCTTGGGCAGTATACACACGTATCGATCACTTATATCTAGATAGGGCTTTTCTGGCACAGCTGATAGATGCGGATATTTTGCCCACAGTATGGTCAGATCATTCCATGGTTACCATGCACCTGGACTGGCCAAGTAAGTCACACACACAATACATATGGCGAATGGATGATTCCTTACTCCATTATCCAGCCACAGCAGAGCCCATCCGAAAAACATTGACAGAATACTTCCAGATTAATCAAACACCAGATATAGCACCGGACTGTCTATGGGAAGCTCATAAAGCTGTAATCAGGGGGGAATGTATCAAACATGTGGCCTTCAGGAGGAAAACATATAACGCAGGTGTTAACAAACTAACCTCCCAGATCCATAGTATAGAAACACAACATAAAAACAGACCCTCAGATCAGACAATCTATGCTCGCCTTGTGAAAACCAGACAGGATTTACATGCAATCTTAACTAAGGAAGCACACAGAAAAGCACTATCCCTTAGGAAGACATAGTTCTATGAAAGTAACAGATCAGGGCCGTACCTGGCGAAACTTCTAAAAGCTCAGTCTCAAATTTCACAGATACACAAACTTCACACACCAGACAATCAACCCATATATGATAGTGAAGAGATAGCCAATCTATTCAGTAAATTCTACGCAAAATTGTACAATCTAGAATCAAATTCTACCCCTGAACACTTAGAGATGTTGAGAGATTATATAAGAAAAGCAGACCTCCCTAAACTAGACCAGTCCCAAATAGACCACTTAGATAGCCCTATTTCTAAAACAGAAATATTAAAAGTTATTAATGAACTTCCCTCTGGGAAGAGTCCAGGGCCAGATGGCTTCTCAAATTCTTATTATAAGATGTTAAAAAAAATATTAGTCCCACACTTATTTTCCTTATTTAACAAGCTAGATGAGAAAAATAGCTTACCAAAGAATATGCTATTAGCACATATTGCAGTAATACCAAAACCTGGCAAAGTACCCACAGATCCGAGTAGTTATCGCCCAATTTCTCTTTTAAATATGGATTTAAAAATTCTAGGGAAAATATTGTCAATGAGACTTAACAAGGTCATTCAAGACCTAATCCACACTGACCAAGTAGGGTTTGTGCCCAGGAGGGAGGCAAGGGACAATACCCTTAGGGTGCTGACTCTGATGGATTATGCTAAACAGAATAAAATACCTGCGATTCTTTTAGCAACCGACGCCGAGAAGGGATTTCTTAAAGGAAACACTGGTGGCGATAGGTCTAGGACTCACTACAATAGCACGAATATTAACTCTGTACTCGCATCCCTCAGCCCAAGTGAAAGCAAATGGTGTGCTGTCGGAGGCTTTTAGTATTCAAAATGGAACATGACAGGGTTGCCCTCTATCACCCACTTTATTCATCCTAACGATGGAAGTACTTGCAACTAGAGTCAGAGCAGACACAAACATACAGGGAATTCAAATAGGTCCCCACGATTTCAAAATTGCGCTCTACGCGGATGATATTCTTTTCACTGTATCATCCCCCTTAAAATCGATCCCTGCCATTATGTCAGAAATAAAGGAATTTGGCCGTTATTCCAATTTTGCGATAAATTTACAGAAATCAGAAATTCTTAACATAACCCTACCACAGTCAACATTTGGAAGTTTAAACATGGTATGCCCTCTCCAATTACAACCTAACACCCTTAAATACCTAGGCATACAGTTGTCACCTGATAGGAAAACCTTGTTTGAAGCTAATTATATACCTTTATTAAAGGGAACTCAAAAAGACTTACTAACTTGGGCCACTAAGCCCATCTCTTGGTGGGGACGGATCCAATGTATCAAAATGACCACACTCCCAAGAATACTATACATTTTACAAACACTCCCTATGACCCTTCAACGTTGGTATATAACTAGATTACAAAAACTAATTAATAAATTCATCTGGGGAGTAGTCAAGCCTAGGATAAATAGGGCCACTATATACAGGTCTTTAAAAGCAGGAGGCCTGGGGGTTCCATGCATCTCATTATACTTAGAAGCAGTGACATTACAAAGAATCCTAGACTGGCATGGGGCTAGAGCAACAAAAGCATGGGTGGCCATGGACTCACATATTCTACGAGCCCCTAGGGTGGGAGCGTTGTGCTGGATCCCAAAACACTTAAGACCACCACAATGCATGACTCTAGATCTACACAAGCAACTTTTTGACTCATGGGATAAGATAGCATCGACGAAACCACATATCGCAGGGACAAGATCCCCCCCTTTTCCCCATTCCTACTAACGCAGAATTGATCGGGGGATTGGATTCTATCAGCCAATCGGAATTAAGGTAGGAAAATTCTGATTGGCTGATGGAATCAGCCAATCAGATTCAAGTTCAATCCGATTGGCTGATCCGATCAGCCAATCAGATTGAGCTCGCATTCTATTGGCTGATCGGGAGATCTTCAGGGGCTTAGTGTTAGGTTTATTTAAGGGGGGTTTGGGCTAGATTAGGGGTATGTGGGTGGTGGGTTGTAATGTTGGAGGGGGGTATTGTATGTTTTTTTACAGGCAAAAGAGCTGAATTCTTTGGGGCATGCCCCGCAAAGGGCCCTTTTAAAGGGCTGGTAAGGTAAAAGAGCTTTTTCATTTTAGAATAGGGTAGGGCATTTTTTTATTTTGGGGGTCTTTGTTATTTTATTAGGGGGCTTAGAGTAGGTGTAATTAGTTTAAAATTGTTGTAATATTTTTCTAATGTTTGTAAATATTTTTTTATTTTTTGTAACTTAGTTCTTTTTTATTTTTTGTACTTTAGTTAGTTTATTTCATTGTATTTAATTGTAGGTATTTTATTTAATTAATTTATTGATAGTGTAGTGTTAGGTTTAATTGTAGATAATTGTAGGTATTTTATTTAATTAATTTATTGATAGTGCAGTGTTAGGTTTAATTGTAACTTAGGTTAGGATTTATTTTACAGGTAATTTTGTAATTATTTTAACTAGGTAGCTATTAAGTAGTTATTAACTATTTAATAGCTATTGTACCTGGTTAAAATAATTACAAAGTTACCTGTAAAATAAATATTAATCCTAAAATAGCTACAATATAATTATAATTTATATTGTAGCTATATTAGGGTTTATTTTACAGGTAAGTATTTAGTTTTAATTAGGATTAATTTATTTAATAAGAGTTAATTTATTTTGTTAGATAACAATTATATTTAACTTAGGGAGGTGTTAGTGTTAGGGTTAGACTTAGCTTTAGGGGTTAATACATTTATTATAGTAGCGGTGAGATCCGGTCGGCAGATTAGGGGTTAATTATTGTAGGTAGGTGGAGGCAACGTTGGGGGCGGCAGATTAGGGGTTAATAAATATAATATAGGGGTCGGCGGTGTTAGGGGCAGCAGATTAGGGGTACATAGGTATAATGTAGGTTGCGGCGGTGTACGGAGCGGCAGATTAGGGGTTAATAATAATATGCAGGGGTCAGCGATAGCGGGGGCAGCAGATTAGGGGTTAATAAGTGTAAGGTTAGGGGTGTTTAGACTCGGGGTTCATGTTAGGGTGTTAGGTGCAGACTTAGGAAGTGTTTCCCCATAGGAAACAATGTAGCTGCGTTAGGAGCTGAACGCTGCTTTTTTGCAGGTGTTTTTTTTTCAGCTCAAACAGCCCCATTGTTTCCTATGGGGAAATCGTGCACGAGCACGTTTTTGAAGCTGCCCGCGTCCGTAAGCACCGCTGGAATTTAGAGTTGCAGTGGCGGTAAATATGCTCTACGCTCCCTTTTTGGAGCCTAACGCAGCCCTTCTGTGAACTCTAAATACCAGCGGTATTTAAAAGGTGCGGGAGAAAAAAAGCCAGCGTAGCTAACGCACCCCTTTGGCCGCAGAACTCTAAATCTAGGCCTATGTTTTACTGCAGCTTTTTACCTCAAATTAAGACTTAAAGGGACAGTCTAGTCCTAAATAAACTTTCATTATTCAGATAGGGCATGCCATTTTATACAACTTTCCAATTGACTTTTATCACCAATTTTGCTTGTTCTCTTAGTATTCTTAGTTGAACGTTAAACCTAGGAGGTTCATATGCTAATTTCTTAGACCTTGAGGGCTGCCTCTTATCTGAATGCTTTTTCACCACTAGAGGGTGTTAGGTTATCTGTGTCATATAGATAACATTGTGCTCTTGCACATAGAGTTACCTAGGAGTCAGCACTGATCGGCTCAAATGCAAGTCTGTCAAAAGAACTGAAATAAGGGGACCGTTTCCAGAGGCTTAGAGACAAGGTAATCAAAGAGGTAAAATGTGTATTAATATAACAGTGTTAGTTGTGCAAAACTGGGGAATGGGTAATACAAGGATTATCTATTTTTTAAAAGAATAAAAATTCTGGTGTAGATTGTCCCTTTAACAATTTATTGAGTATTATTTCCCCTAGACAGAAACCAAAATGTATCTTGGCTGTAAAGTAAAGAGAATTATTTTTCTAAAAACTGTTTTGCAGGGTAGGATATAGTAAGGATTCTCTGATGACTTAGGGTTAGACATAGGTTTAGGGGTTAATAAATTTAATATAGTAGCGGCAACGTTGGGGGCAGCAGATTAGGGGTTAATAAATGTAGATAGGTGTCAGCGATGTTAGGGACGGCAGATTAGGGGTTAATAAAATGTAACTAGTGTTTGCGAGGCGGAAGTGCGGCAGTTTAGAGGTTAATATATCTATTACAGTGGCGGCGATGTCCGGTCGGCAGATTAGGGGGTTAAAAACTTTATTTAAGTGTTTGCGATGTGGGGGGGGGGCTCGGTTTAGGGGTTAATAGGTAGTTTATGGGTGTTAGTGTACCTTTTAGCACTTTAGTTAAGAGTTTTATGTTACGCCGTTAGCCCATAAAACTCTTAACTACTGACTTTTAAATGCGGTAGGAGTCTTGACAGGAGAGGGTCTACCGCTCACTTCTTCCAAGACTCCAAATCCCATGGAAAAGATAGGATACGCAATTTACAGAAGGGGATTTGCGGTAAGCTCAAAGCTCGAGTGGTACACCTGTACCTGCCAGACTCATAATACCAGCGGGAGTTAAGGCTAACGCAAGACTTGTAATCTAGCCGTTTATTTTTTAAAGTTTTTTTTTTAATTCCTAAGGTATGAAAAGCTTTGAAATACCACTTGCTCCATCTAACAAACTCATTTCTAAGTGTGTCACAGCAGTCAATATGTGTTATTGAGTGTTTAACACAAAATATGTTTTTCCCCTTGAAGAACAAGTACTGTACAGAACCAAGTACAGTATATTCAAAGTGGAAGCCACAAATATACCCCTCTGGAATTTTACATCTCATATTATTGTAGCACCACTTGACAAATTGAAAGCAATCACAACCGTTATAAATATGATTTTTATCTTTTAATGTAGATATTTCATTGATATTTTTTTATTTAAACCACCTTTCATTAAAGGTGCTACTGCTTTGAGTTTTATTGGCAATCACTTTTTCTTAAAGTAGCTGTTAAATCTGTTGTTAATCAACAACATACACACTCTTCTATAAATCATTGTTTTACACATGCCCAGTAGAGAACTTCTCTGAGAATGTCATGTGACAGGATGCACAGAAAAAACCTAGGTTTAAATATGGCAGCTACCTATGTATCTGGCAAGCAGTGGCTTAGCAGGAAACTAGGTCACGAATACCCTTATCTCTGTACCCAGTGCTACAGAATTTTGTGCCTCTATATAAATAAATAATAATAATAATAATAATAATAATAATAGTAATAATAATAACCTCAAAGTGTTTGTTTTAGAGTGAAAACAGGTAAATATTTTTTCTTTTTTATAGACATATACTTTATTTTGTATATTCTTTGCACTTGTGTAATGTTTATACTAATTCAAGCACTGTTTTATGCCCCTTTGATCTTTATAAAATTGATGGTGTCTACAACCTATTGGATCATTGCTGCATTTTTGAAATGTCAATATTTACAAACACAGTTATCTTTCTTCTATAAATATATCCACAAGATTGCTACACTTTAACTCATCACTCCACAGAGAGGAATAATGATCTATGTTGACAGCTTTTAAATATTATAAATGTGTGGTACTCACCTGTAACAAAATATTCCTTTTTTATCAAGTGGAAACAAAATAAACCGAAAACTTTGTCTATTATTTTCCACAAAGGGAATCTGTGAATGGCACGCAAGTCATTAAAATAATAACATTACAATTTTTCTGCTTGTTAGTCCAAATTCTTTATTCCATTAGTGGAGAATTGGTGGCAAACTATCAGATTCACCCTTCCATTTATTGCGCCATGCAGTTCTGTGCTTCACATTGGCTTTTTTCCAACTGAATTAATTTGACATTCTCTGATCAATCAAGCTGTCTCATTACAACCTTCTGCTCGCATTGTCATCTCAGTCCAGTGTTGACAAGAGTAAGAAATGAACATCTGGAAGGTGACCTTGACAGATTCTTCTCTCAAAATCGCACTAGACCCGATGCTTAACCCTTGGGCCATCTGTAATTTGTCTGCATCGGATCTTCAGTTTGCATGGGCAGTGAATAATATAACCTGAACCAAACAGGTCAAACATGCATGGACTCCAGAGACACTGAAATATTGGACTCAGTAATTATGTTATGTTAGCACAGGGTGAATGGTTTTATTTAGGTTTACTTTCATACAGGACGTTTAATGAATTATAGATGATCCACAGGACCATGGTTTTTTAAATATACTAAATTCTTAAGCTAATTTATAGTCATTTGAATACATAAACTTAGAGAAAAAATATTTTATATTGGCACCAAGATACATATATGTAACCCCCCCCCCCACCAAAAAAAAAGCTTTTCAGTGTATTTTAATGATCTATTTTACCTACTTTTCCTGTAAATTACCACTATAAAAGAGTGTATTACAAACTGACCTACCCCAAAATAACTCAAAACTTATTCAATGAACTACACAACAATGACAAATGTTGCTCACCTACTTTTCAGTTTAAATAAAATTTCTTATATATACTATGGCCCCTTTTTAAGAAAGTCTGGCGGACCTGATTCAACAGTGCGAATCAGGTCCGCCAGACCTCGCTGAATACGGCAAGCAATACGCTCGCCGTATTCAGCATTGCACCAGCAGCTCACAAGAGCTGCTAGTGCAACGCCGCCCCCTGCAGACTCCCGGCCAATGGGCCGCCAGCAGTGGGTGTCAATCAACCTGATCGTACTCAATCGGGTTGATTTCCGGCGATGTCTGTCTGCCTGCTCAGAGCAGGCGGACAGGTTATGGAGCAGCGGAGCTTGATAGATAGGCCCCTATATATATATATACTTTAAATAAAATTGTGTTGTACACTTGATAAGACCAGAGAGTGCTTTGTCCATCAGCTTTATCAACTATTCCTAGCACCCTGGCATATGAAGATTGTTTGTTAGTGGGAGTGCACCTATTTCTACATTATATATATATATATATATATATATATATATATATATATATAATCACTTTAATAAGGTTTAGCTAAATAAGTAATGGGGCTAACACATGTATATCTGTGTACAACTGATACTGACACAAGATTTATACACTTGGGGGCCTATTTATCAAGCCGTCAACCGCAAATACGCTGGAATTCCACAGCGTAATTGTGGAGAGCTTGATTCGCCTTATTTATCAAAGGCTACAGACCGGCAAAAGTAGAATTATCTGACGTAACATACGATCCGCTGGTCTCAGTCCGACACAGATCGATGCTTACGTCACTACAGATGTTCTGAATGCAAATTCGGCACTATCTGACTACTTTTGCTACTTAACAAATAACTAGCAGGTACGCTCGCCACTATTCCGGCCCAACGTACCTGGTTTTCAATCTGCCACCCTGGAGGCCGCAGATGCCATAGGAATCAATGGGAGTCTGAAAGCAGCAAAAGCTTATATTCGCTGCTGCCCGATATCCTATTGATTCTTATGGGAGAATAAAAGTTACGTTTACACCTAACACCCTAACATGTTCCCCGAGTCTAACCACCCCTAATCTACAGCCCCCTACACCGCCGCCACCTACATTATACTTATTAACCCCTAATCCGCCGCCCCTACACCGCCGCAACCTACATAAAAGTATTAACTCCTATCCCGCCACTCCCGGAGCCCACCGCAACTAAATTAATGTATTAACCCCTAAACCGCCAGCCCCCCACATCGCCATAAACTTCGGCCGCTTTGTTGAGGACTTCTCCCGGCTTCTTGGAGGATGGATGTCGGATCTTCAAAACTGTAAGTAAATTTTCTGGGGTTAGTGTTAGGATTTTTTTAAGGGTTTATTGGGTGGGTTTTAGTTTTAGATTAGGACTTGGGCCTGTAATAGAGCTAAATGCCCTTTTAAGGGCAATGCCCATCCAAATGCCCTTTTCAGGGTAATGGGGAGCTTAGGTTTTTTTTAGATAGTATTTTATTGGGGGGGTTGTTTGTGTGGGTGGTGGGTTTTACTGTTGGGGGGGTATTTGTATTTTTTTTTTTTTACAGGTAAAAGAGTTGATTACTTTGGGGCAATGCCCCGCAAAAGGCCCTTTTAAGGGCTATTTGTAGTTTATTGTAGGCTAGGGTTTTTTTTATTTTGGGGTGGCTTTTTATTTTCCTAGGGCCCTTAGATGAGGTGTAATTAGTTTAAAGCTTTGATAATTTCTTTTTTCTTTTTTGCAACTTAGTGTTTATTTTTTTGTGTAACTTAGTGTTTGTTATTTTTTGTAACTTAGTTAGTTTTTTGTAACTTTGTAATTTTTTAGTGTAGATTTAAATTATTTGAGTAGGGTTAGGTGTTTAAATATATAATATAGTTAATTTAATTTGTAGTTTAATGTAATTTTAGTATAAACGTTAAGTTAGATTAATTATTATTTTATTATAGTTTAATGTAATTTTAGTATAAAAGTTAGGGTAGATTAATTATTAATTTAATATAGTTTAATGTAATTTTATTATAATAGATAGGGTAGATTAATTATTAATTTAATATAGTTTAATGTGATTTTATTATAATAGTTAGAATAGGTTAATTATTAGTTTAATATAGTTTAATTTAAATCTAAAGGTAAGTTTAAATTTATTAATGGATGGGGATGAGTTAATATTTCATGTACAGTTAGCGGGTTGTTAGGTTTAGGGATTAATAGGTTAATTTAGTTAATGCCGATGTGGGGGGCTGGCGGTTTAGGGGTTAATACATTTATTTAGTTGCGGTGGGCTCTGGGAGTGGCAGGATAGGGGTTAATAACTTTATGTAGTTGGCAGCGGTATAGGGGGTGGCAGATTAGGGGTTAATAAGTATAATGTAGGTGGCGGCGGAGTAGGGGGTGGCCTATTAGGGGTTAATAAGTATAATGTAGGTGGCGGTGAAGTAGGGGATGGCAGATTAGGGGTTATTAAGTATAATGTAGGTAGCGGCGGAGTAAGGGGTGGCAGATTAGGGGTTAATAAGTATAATGTAGGTGGCGGCGGAGTAGGGGGTGGCAGATTAGGGGTTAATAAGTATAATGTAGGTGGCGGCGGAGTAGGGGGCGGCAGATTAGGGGTTAATAAGTACAATGTAGGTGGCGGTGGGCTCCAGGAGAGGCAGTTTGGGAGTTAATAACTTTATTTAGTTGCGGCGGGGTCCGGGAGCGGCGGGATAGGGGTTAAACAGTTTAGTATATTGTGGGTGTTTAGTGACAGTATACAAATAAAGCTGAGAAAAAGTCGAATAGCAGCGAGATCGATGACTGTTAGTTATCAACAGTCCGCTGCTCATCGCTCCGTACTTGGTGCGCGGCTTTTTGACAGATTTTTTGTTAAATATGGAGAACGTATTCAGGTCTGTGGCAGCGATGTTAGGCGAGCGTATTGGTGCCGGCAAATGCAGCACAGTTGACGGCTTGTTAAATAGGCCCCTTTGCCTCAATGTTTCATAAAAAAATATATATTTTGCAAATGTTTTAAAATAAACATCCTTTTAAATTCATCACAACGTGAGATTCCAATGTCTATCACAAAACGTTCTTCATAACTTTTTAATGCCTTGAATAAGTTAACATTTTTGGCTGAATTCTATACATTTGTATATTTTTATTGTTTTATATAATTCTTTCACTAATGGATCTTGTGACTTATATACTTAATAACTATTGTCAGTTAGTTATGGAGTAGATTTATAAAACATAGAATATATATATATATAAAACAAGCAATAGGTCCAGCAAAAGTCAGCCGTTCATATATAAATAGCAGAGTGCACGGCAGCCATAGGGTCCTCCTTACCTCCAATATGTAAATCCAAAGGAAAAAGGCAAATGGCTCCAGCACTGTTTCATAAAAGTGGAAAAACCCTTATTGAGGTGTCATCAGGAAAAGACAGCAATGTTTCGGGTAACATGATTAAGGGTCTGCGTTACCTGAAATGTTGCTGACTTTTCATGATGACACCTCAATAAAGGTTTTTCCACTTTTATGAAACAGTGCTGGAGCCATTTGCCTTTTTCCTTTGGATATATATATATATATATATATATACACACACACACAGTATATATATATATATATATATATATATATATATATATATATATATATATATATATATATATATATATATAAGTTTTATATTAAATGATGTGAAAGTACAATGGAACAATTTGCTTTATTATTTCTTCAGTGAAGTGAAATGTACGTTATTAAAACTACACTGAATGAGGTTAAACACAGGGAACTACCAGGGGTGCAGATGTTGCAACTGCGACTGGGCCCCTGAGGGTGGGGGCCCAGCTTAAAAAAAAAATTGTTTTTAATAAAAAACGTTGAACTGCCACTGCCTGCACTGATATCATGATGCTTCACTAGTGTCTCTGACTACAGTGGTTAGTGTTCTGTTTTACCCATTGGTGTTTATGTGTGTGTATGTATGTATGTGTGTACCGTCTTTCTCAGGAGCAGATAAAACATATAGTATGTCTTGCAAAAAAATATGACTTTTTGCAAACCATACTATGTTTTAATTGCTCTTGAGAAAGACGGTATACCCGTTAAACCGCGTTGAGCCAAATAAACCAAAATTTTTATCCAGAGAAATTTGTTTTTTTCTTTCCTGATCGTTTGTGGAGCCACTTGTGGAGCGGTTTCTCTAATATCATTCTGTGAGTATTCTACACTTATTTGCAAGGTGTTTGGAAACGCTACGCCAATCGGATATTCTCTGAACAGATACAGACACCGCTCTTTTGGAGGAATCGTGGAAAACAGAGTGGAACCTTCTGAAAACCCATATAAACCAGCGCCTCTTACTGCTACCTACATAGGTCTGAAAAAGCTAATTTTCCCTCTTTTACACTTGAGCTTGGTGTAATGTTTTTCAATTTATCAACAGCCTCCGACAGTGTTTCAACTATTTGCGCTTTCAGTGGAAACCTGATGTAATTTAGCGCTTAGCAGCTTAATATATTTTATGGGACGCATTATTATTTTCAACAGTCGTACACCAGCTCCCTGAAATTTTATATTTCGCTTTTTGTGACCTCGTGAAAACCCAATTGCGGTTCAATGGAAACAAGCCCTAACACGGGCAATGAATATTCAAAGTTCAAAGGGCTAGATTATAAGTGGCTCGCTAATGTTAGCACACAATATAGAAATATATATGTGCGTAGAGTGAGGCAGCATGCACCGCCAGAATTTAAGATAGTACAAGCTATCCCTTATGCAGCCTCACCCCATATTCTTGGGCCACCAATTGAGAGAGATTGATATTTAATAATCCAGGATAAATAAGTCCAGATACTTTATGTCTAAAGACCACTGCTTCTTGACTTTGCTTGCCGGATAGATACTATAGTTTAACTGCTGGTGATTAATCTGCATGATAGAAAATATTTGCTTTCCGTGTCCCTTTTAAAGGGCATAAAATGTTGGATAGGTTGATAATCCGTAACTTCTATATGACCCTACTAGTCTTTCTTTGTAGAACATTAGATGATTTCACTTTATCTGAGTGAATTTAACAGATCACATCATGGTGAAAGTGTTTTATTTTAAGTTATGAACAATTTCTCGTTCTTGTTGTCCATGTAACATATTTTTGTGTCTAGAAAGTAAATGACTTTATAGCGTGTCCTGTATCAGTAGCTGTAAAAATTTAGACATAAAATATTAGGGTGTCTCAGCTCTACATGCTTCTACTGAAAGATGTCAATGGTTTTTCCATCAAGAGCTTCTCTATGCAGGGATATCGAGCTAGAATTGTCAGAAAATGAAAAGGCAAGCCTTGAACCTCTTAGCTTCAGTGAAACAAAGTCAATAAATATTTGGAAGGCAAAGAAAAAGACTGTCAGTCATCAAGCAAAGGAAAATATGATGCCCGAGAGTCAGCTTAAAGTGAACATCAGAAAATCAGTTGTAAGAAAACAGTGCAGAGGTTAAGTAACTAGGATTAACCCCTTGACTGCCTCTTGGTAAATGCTGATAAATATGAAATACACATACTCATACTAATATATATGTGTGTGTATATCATTTTCATTGGTCCTAGGTACTTTAGTTTTCTCCATAAAAAACAAACAAATTATACATTCTATTTTATGACTGTGTTGGTATAATAATAAGGACTATAATGACTATATCATGACTATATTATATTCATCTTTATATAAATGCAACTATGTGTCTTGCTTATTTTGAGAAGGAAAATGTGTTCAGGATACATGGGCCTCCTATTCACCATCATTCAGTTAGCGCTTATGGCCAAGTACTGTCACTATCAGGGGACCAGAGGGGACACGTTCTTTGTGCATGCCTTGAGTTTGTGCCACATCCTCACTCCGCAATCTGAACCTGAGCTTGTGGTTCTGTGGCATAGAATAATAGTCAGTGTCGCTGACAAATGCAGGTGAGAAGAGAGGCTGAGAGAACAAACACTCCACAGCCGAACTTCAGGACTAGATGAGGTGCATGATAAGTCATTTTATATGGAAGTTATCATCAATTTAGATTTGCTATTGCGGATGTGCAGAAAAAAATGAAAACATTTTCTTCTCCAAAAGTTCTATTTTTTTCTTCTGATTTTCTAAGAAATTAAAATATTTTCATGGGCCCCTATAAGTATTGTGCCTTCTGTTCTAAATTAATTAGCACTTTATATAATAAATGCGTATATAATCATTAATCAATAAGTCATTCTTTATCTTCTCTATCAAATGCAGAATTATGCGCATCACAATCTATAAACAAGTAGCGGGAAATAAAAATAAAACAGTAAAATTAATTTCTGATAGTTATTTTACAATGGGACACATTTCTCCTAGTTATCTTCATTACAGAAAGCATTTAGCAAATCCAATTATCATCTACAGAGTATTACACAAAATGACCACTAGTTCGGCAATACGTTATAATCCAGCAGAGACATATTCTTTCCCTCTTTTACTAAAAGTTAATTTAGCACTGAATGGTGGCGTGATGCCAAGATAACAGAAACATTATGGGATTAATGTATTATAACCTCCACAGCACTGATCACAGCTCATTTCAGGCTAGAAATAATGTGCCAGAGACTCATATCCCACACACTAGAGAGTAGCTTTATTTTACACACTGTTTATTGGGGTATGTCTAAGTTTTGTGTGTATTTCAGCTACAGGACTTCTCAGGAATTTCAAAACACCTCACCTGTGTTGATCCATTTGGATTTTTACAAAGTACTCTATTTTACTGAGTTATGGAGGGTGATTGCTAAAAGATAAAGGTGCTTTTTATCACTGTTTAAGTCATTCAAGTTTGCAATCTGCTATGTATTTTGCGCATATAAGATTCACTGACTATATAAGATGCACACTATTTTTGTAGCATTCACATTCAAGAAAAAACAGTTTTTTGTTTTATTTTGAGTTGCATGAAAGTGTCTACATTACTGAGGCAGATTTTGAAAAGAAGTGTTTTTTTTTATTTTAAAAAAGGACCCAAAAGTAAAATATTAAAATAGACGAATTTCTTGGAACATGTTATAATCATACAAATATTCACTCCTAACCTCATTTTACAGGGTATAAACACATATCATGCTATAAAGTGGATCCTAACTAGGATAATGACAGTGATTGGTGGCATACATGCATATGTGCTTTCTAATTGGCTTAATGGATGTGTCCTGTTTAAGGGGTGCAATATATTGTGGCCCTTGAGCATACTTTAAAAATGTATTTAACTTCCTTTGAGAAGGTAAAGACATAGGGGCATATTTATGATTGTGCGAGCGGACATGATACGATATTACGGATCATGTCCACTGCACATCGATAAATGCTGACAGCATACGCTCTCCGCATTTATCATTGCACCGGCCGCTAGCAGGGGGTGTCAATCAACCCGATAGCATTTGATCGGGTTGATTTCTGGCGATTTCTGTCTGCGGCCTCAGAGCAGGCGGACAGGATATGGTGCAGCGGTCTTTAGACCGCTGCTTCATAACTTCTGTTTCCGGCAAGCCTAAAGGCTCCCCGGAAACACGGGGCATCAAGCTCCGTACGGAGCTTGATAAATATGCCCCATAGTTACCAGGTAAATTCTGAAACCCAGAAATTTTCTTTCAAGAGATTGCAATGTTAATCTATTTTCAAAAATACTTCTATTATAACATTTTCTTTGTTCTAGTTGTATCTTTTGTTGAAAGCAGGAGTGTAGGCTCAGGAGCGTGCATGTCTTGAGTATTATATGGCAGCAGTTTTGCATGAGTATTATCCATTAGCAAGAGCACTAGATGGCAGAACTATTCCCCACCATGTAGTGCTATAGACACATACCTAGGCATCTCTTCAACAAAGAATTCAATGGGAACACAGTAGATTTGATAACAGAAGCACATTAGAAACTTTTTTTAAATGAAATGCTCTGTCTAAATCACAAAAGAGAATGTTTGTGTTTCATAACCATTTAAACAAATGAAAATATTTTATTTTGCACAAACATGCCCCTTTAAATAGAGTACTTATCTTAGTAAGGATGATCACATTGGTATAAAAAGCATACAAGGTGCCACAACCCTCTGTGATTTGAAATCATACTGATTATGGATATTTTGTTGCTTATGGCTTTTTACTAAACAATATACACTTGACTGGTCAATATTCACCCACGGGATCATTTAGAATTCATTTATTTAATAACTTGTTTAAACAATGTCAGGGTTGTCCTATGTATTGGCTGACTCAGGAACCAATCAACTGAAATGAATGGATCGTTATTGAACAGTATAAATGTAAAGCCTATCCCGCCTTCCGAAAAGTTTACAGTAACGTTTTTAACAGTACAAACACATCAGCTACATTTGTTATTGTCTGAATCTGTTTGATTCTTTATTCATTAAAGCACCTGCTTGTTTTGCATTTTCAAAGGAATGCAAGTGATACAGAAAAATTAAACTTTTATTATTCAGATAGAAGATGCAATTTTAAGCAATTTTCTAATTTACTCCTATTATCAATTTTTTTTCGTTCTCTTGATATCTTTATTTTAAAAAGCTGGAATGTAAGCTTAGAAGCCAGCCCATTTTTCGTTTAGCATCTAGATAGCGCTTGCTGATTAGTGTCTAAATGAAGCCATCCAATCAGCAAGCGCTATCTAGGTGCTGAACCAAAAATGGGCTGGCTCCTAGACTTACTTTCCAGCTTTTTTAAATAAAGATACAAAGAGAACAAAGAAAAATTGATAATAGGAGTAAATTAGAAAGTTGCTTAAAATTGCATGCTCTGTCTGAATCATGGACGTTTATTTTTGACTAGACTATCCCTTTAAGGGCTGCCTGAGTTTATCTCTCTATGTAAAGGATCTTGTGTCCTCCTGGATTTTTAATGAATCAATAAAGAAGTTTATATTACACCTCTGGAGTGAGCCGTTTGCTTTTCCTTCTTATGTACAGGATCTATCAGAAGAATTACCACACACAAACCTGAGAAAATAAAAACTATTAGATATAATGCATCTTTAATATAATTTAAAGGAAAGATCCTCTTTTGCCCTAGTTTTTACAGTAACTGTATTTTGTCCCTTTAAGAGAAAATGCTTAGTAAGAAACCACAGCCTTTTAAGTCAATGATCTATTATCTGTGCGTCAGTAATTCTGAAGGGGTGCTTGAAGCATTGTACATTATTCAAATAATTGAGAATTATTACAATCCAGCACTGAATGTTTTATTCATGTCAAATATCATGAAAGAGGGTGAATGCAGAATTGGTTTTATCTTGATCCTTGATGTCAACCTGCCAAAGTACAATGTTTTTCTATTGTGACATGTTATGAATAAACCTGATCTGTTTAACTTTATGTCAGGACATATAAAACAATTGCTGTTCCTCATTATAGAACAACCTATTCACGGAATAAAAACAGAACGCAGAGCTACAAGGAAACTGCTTGATCTCTTCTGTTATCACTAAACTCAATACCTTCTCATATTCTTTTGGGACTACTTAAAAATGTAAGACTGAGAGATCATAATGTTTGGCGCGCAGAATTCATTACTTGGAAAAAGCCAGCTAAAAATTACAATCTAATATAACAAAACCGGAAGAAAACAAAAGTGGCTCTACAAGGAAAAAAATAATAAGGAACTATTGTAAACACAGTAATGCACAATTACACAGTCCAAACCAAGGCCCCCATTTACTATATAGCAAATCAACAAGGTTCCCAGGCAGGGCACCTGCCCACTTGCATGCACAGTGTGAAAGACATCATCCGCCAATGGAATCTAAGACTTCCCAAACAATCACTTGTGCAGTCCACCCCCTGCTTTCATGTAACCAATTGTATGAGAGGAAGGAATCTCAATTATCCATACAGATGAAGAGGAAAAGGTGAACAATGTTTTTAAACTTGTAGTTTTAGTCTCTCATGAGCGAGACAGCACAACAACGGCACCACAGATCCACAGTTTCATAAATTGAGCCATAAAGACTCATATTAAAAAGTAAGGAAAGCATTGGTTTTCAAACCTGTCCTCAGACCTCCCCAACAGGCCAGATGTTCAGGATTACCTTGGATGAGAGCAGGTAAAATACTCGAATACTAATCAGCTGATTATTTCACCTGTGCTTCAGTTCAAATATCCTCAACATCTGGCCTGTTAGGGAGTCTGAGGACAGGGTTGAAAACCAATGCATTAAAGGGACAAAAAAATCAAAACTAAAATGTTAATGAAAGTGTTTCAATAATGAATAAAAGCAATTTTGCATAATACTTGTAGCAAAAATGATTTTAGAAAATAAACATTCTTACCATTTGAATGAATAGGCAAATATGCTGCCTGTGCCCCGTACACCAGGATTCAAATACTACGCCTGCTCATAGAGTCAGCGGTGATGTGAAAGAAACAAATTAAGTCATCACTTACTAATAAATGTAAATTACACATTTCTTTTTAAATAAACATTAATTTAAACAAACATGATTTGACCTGTTTGGCTGCACATTATAGAAATATACATTTGACTGTACTCATATGGCGGATCATTTTGAATCTGATAGTTATTTGCAAGCAATAGTGCAATAAGAAATGTTCAAACACATTCTTGTATTTCCCTTTAAATTAAAGAGGAGCTTGCAAAATATTGAAAGCAAACTACCAATTTATTTCATTGTGTAATTACACATTTCATAGTAAATTTAATTTTGACTTTATTATTCCAATAACTATATTAAATTTGAGATTGCCGTAGAAGAAGATAATAAATATTTAAATAACATTCAATTAGTATTTTATGAAAACACATTTTGAGGAATGTTTAATCCTTTTCTTAATCAATTTATTACTGAAAGGAATTTCAAATAGAAACCTAATTATCTGACTTCTGTATCCTCTTCTGAATCGCTTCTGAAAGGGTTAACCTCTGGGCTTTATACATCTGTATTATTACTATAAATTTTTACTACAACCAATAAAACAATGTGGGAAATGGGAATTTATGAGAAAGTCCAGGTGAACACGGACAAATCGCGTAAAAAGGAATAAAAAGATTACGCTGCACCAGAGATCCCTGTGTTTAGATTATTATTATTATTATTATTATTGGTTATTTGTAGAGCGCCAACTGATTCTGCAGTGCTAACTACAGACCACGGAGTTCACACAACGCTACCGAGAGTGAAGCGATACGGGATAGTCTTAATTCATCAGCTGGATCTTGAGTTATTCCGTGTTGGCTGGGATTTCAAATGATGAGCCTAGAACTTTTATGGTCTAGTAAGTAAATATGTTTGTGTGCTACACTGATTACATTTATGCTGCTGAGAATTGTGGATGAGCTTTTATTCCTAGATCACTTGATGTCCATATGAGTCCTCAAAATGGCACTTTAAAAACATAATCAGCACCAGGGATTCATGCACAGACAGCACGGTTATTAAAGACAAGTAGAACTATGGCTATTGATTCATCAACAGGAAAGTTTCAGCCAGATATCCTTTACTTTCTTAGCATTTTTATTTACCCCATTTTTACTCAATATTGTGATCATAACTTATATTGTGATACTACTTTTAGCAATTGTGTGCAGCTATATTTTGGAAGTTTGTGAGAAGAAATACTTCATAAAAAGTAATAGTCTTTATGAATTTTGCATGCTGTGCCTAAGTGTAAATTAAAAAAATCCAACAACACCTTTGGAGGACACTAGAGCACCTATGGATAACTTCTGGAGACACCTTACTTTCTATCCAGTGAGACTATCATAAGAGAACAAGCTTTTTGAGGACACTTAAGTTACAAAATGGCAGCCCCCGCTAATTTATAAAAACTTAAATTTACACTTATATCTTCAATATTTAAAAAAATAATATAATTAAAAAACTATTTGTAGATTATTCATAGGCTAATCTATGTGTATTTGCCCTGAAACATACGTACACATTTACATATCGTCACTCACTTATTTTAACATTGGCAACATATTTGCTTAGCTTTTATGTTTTATTTACCCCCCACCATTGAACTGCCTTTTACATTTTGGACAAAAGCCATTAGCCTGTCATACACCTCATGGTTTTAACATGTCAAAAGAAAATGAATCTGCCACTTTATTTCATGGGACTCTTCATACACTTACAAGATGTTTTCATCCAAGATGTCAATATAATTTTAGAGTTCACAACCAGAACAGATTTCCAAACACACTGCTGTGCATTGGTGCATCAAAATGCGACTGGCCTGGTGAGGAGGACTTTTTATTTGATGCAGAAGTGAGGACATATCTATTAAGGCAGCTCTGAAGTGTTGTACGTGTCAGTCACCTGCTAAGATCTGTCCTTGGAGAACAATTGACCCTTCGCTTAGGACAGCTTGTTTGTATCAACAGATGTCAACAGATGAAGGAAAGAAATTCAGGTGAGGCAAAGATTATAGTTAGATTCTATATCGATAAACAGAGTGTTTAAAGTGACAGGGTAATAAAAAATGTTCTATTGTGTATATGAAACAGCAACTGCTATACATTTAAAAAATATTTGCATTTTTTTTAAATCATTTTTATTTATATACTGTATTTTATTAAGTGGATTAAGTAAAAGTTGTCTAATGTAATATTAGCAGGAAGCACTTTATTTTTACAACTAGGTCCTGTTCCTCATTGGCTGATAAAGACAACTCACACAGAAAAAAGATGGTTTTACTTAGCGCAGGAAAATCTACTTTTTAATGAAGCACTGTGATACATTTTATTTTAGGTGCTACAAAAACAATGTGTATATCATGTTCCTTTAAGGTAAAACATTTTTCACAAGTTCATTAAAACTAAATACTGATAAATATTTTTTTAATAAAACCTGATGATTACAAATTATGATGCAATAAATAATGCAACAATATTATTATAATTTATATTTTTATTAATTCCCACTCATTAATATCTCTGTTACAGCTAAACGAGAATTTTTTTAAATGTTTTGCTGTGCTTTGTGTTTTAAAATAAATAAATGTCCCTGTGATGGATAAAAACAATATTTTCCGTGTGAGTTGTCCTCATTAGCAAATCAGCATTAGAACAGTGCTAGTACATGTAGATAACATTGTGCTCACGCCTATGGAGTTATTTATGAGTCAGCACTGATTGGTTAAATTGCAGGTCTCTCAAAAGTACTGAAATAAGGCGCAGTCTGCAGAGGCCTAGATACAAGGTAATCACAGCTGTAAAAAGTATATTAATATAACTCTGTTGGTTATGCAAAACTGGGAAATGGGTGATAAAGGGATTATCTATTTTTTTAAACAATAACAATTCTATGGTAGACTGTCCCTTTAATTGTTTTATGAAAATAAATTATAAATATATATATTATGTGTAACTGCTGATCCGCCATATATGCTAATTTCTAAGACCTTGAACTCCGCCTCTTATCTCGGTGCATTTTGACAGTTTTTCAGAGCTAGGCAGTGCTAGTTCATGTGTGTCATATAGATAACATTGTGCTCACTCATGTGGACTTACCTAAGAGTCAGCACTGATTGGCTAAAATGCAAGTCTGTGAAAAGAACTGAGATAAGGGGGCAGTCTGCAGAGGCTTAGATACAAGGTAATCACAGAGGTAAAAAGTATATTAATATAACTGTGTTGGTTATGCAAAACTGGGGAATGGGTAATAAAAGGATTATCTATCTTCTTAAACAATAACAATTATAGAGTAGACTGTCCCTTTAATTGTTTTATGAAACTAAATTGTATATACAGTATATATATATATATATATATATATATATATATATATATATATACACTGATATTATGTGTAACTGCTGATCCTCCATATATGATCATTTCTAAAATATTTAAGTATCAATGTATAATGCCTTTGAAGTGTTCTACTCCCTTCAGAGAGACTGATGTGCCTTCATCATACTTAAGCATGCTAAAACTAATGACCCTGCAACATTCTACATAGCCATTGGTTTAATCAAAGCACAAGCTCCTTTATATTTTGTTCCTAATTGGCTTCATCAAAAGAGAACAGGGACATGAATTCAGCCAGACTTTTCAAAGGGTTTATCCCTCAGTTTTTCCTTATTTGCAAACATATGCTAATACCATGATAGTGAGAAGTATTAGCCACCTCTAGAGTAACAAATTTAATTTAATGTTAAAATTAACTAAATTATTTTGTTGTGTTCATTCTTTTGTTTGTTTATTTGGAAAAGGGCAAACAATACATCAAAATTAGTGATTTTTTGTATTCGCCTAAATCCGAATGCTCTTCCCTAATTTACTCCATATCTGAATCATGAAAATGTAAATTTGACTTCTGTACTACTTTAAAGGAACACAAAACCTCCAATTTTTCTTTCGTGATTCAAATAGAGCATGCAATGTTAAACAACAGCTTTCTATCTTACTTCTTTTATTATTTTTTCTTCGTTCTCTTGGTATCTTTTGTTAAAAAAAGCCGGGATGTAAACTCAGGAGCGTGGGCATGTCTGGAGTAGTTTATGGAAGCAGTTTGTGTTAACAAAATTACCATTGTTTGGTCTCAGCAGAAACGATAAGATAAAAAAATGTAAATCAGGGACTGTTATGTGGCAGCCAATTAGACTTGTAAAACATATCACATGATCTTTATTTTTCTTGAGAAAATCCTCAATTTTGTCATACAGCAGTACACAAGTAATTTACATCTGACTGCTGATTGCCCACGGAAAAATAAACCAGGTAAGATTTTCAGGACCTATATCCTTGATCTGATCTGAAATAGTAAAACCTACAAATACTGCAGAAATACAAACAGACGTCATTCCTAACATGCAATTTGCTGAATTGTAGACTGTAAAATGCTCAGACAAATGCACTAACCAACCACATCCAATTCTGTTTCTAAAAAATAAAAAATGATTATTTGCAAAGTTTCTGGCTTAATCTGCATCTCTATGTTTTGTGACATAAATGTCTAAGGCTTTATTTCCCTTGTGATACAAAATCCCCTTTGTACTGCTTATAAAAACCTTAAAGACTAAAAATAAAGAGAATTTAAACTAGTAAAGTAGAAATCGTTGTCACACAACATCAGTTCCACAGAAAGTAAAATACTGAATTTAAAAAGGTAATGAAGTGCTGACTCCATCTAACAACCATTAGTGATAGTATGAATATATACATATATGCCTCTTGTCATTGGCTCACCTGATGTATTCAGCTTATTCCCAGTAGTGCATTGCTGAATCTTCCACAAAGAATAACTAGAGAATGAAGCAAACTTGATAATAGAATTAAATTAGACAGTTTTCAAAACTTACGTTATATTGTGTTATGTTCTGTCCAAATCATGAAAGAAACATTTTGGGTTTCATGTCCCTTTAATATTAACCCTCCTACTAACTACAAACTATATGCCTAAGCCTAACCCTAAACCTTATTTAAAATGTAACCCTAGCCCTAACCTTAGTAAACCTTTTCCCTAACTAAAAAACTAGCCAAAGCCCAAGCTGTAACCCTAACTATACTGCTAACCCTAACTCTAGCTTTACCCTTAGTTTAGCCCTAACATTTTAACTCTAGTCATAACTCTACTACTAATTCTAACTATAGCCCTAAGCCTAACTCTAAACCTGATTGCAACTTTAACCCTAGCCCTAACCTTAGTAAACCTTATCCCTAACTACAAAACTAGCCGTAGCCCAAGCTGTAGCCCTAACACTTAAACCTTAACTCTACTATAGCCTTAAGTCTAACTCTAAACATGATTGTAACTCTAACCCTAACCTTATCCCGGCCCTAACTACAAAACTAGCTATAGCCCAAGCTGTAACCCTAACCACACTGCTAACCTTTACTCTAGCCTTAACCTTATCCCTAACACACCCCGTAACTACAAAACTAGCCATTGCCCAAGCTGTAGCCCTAACCACACTGCTAACCCTAACTCTAACCTTAACCTTATCCCGAACACACACCCTAACTACAAAACTAGCCATTGCCCAAGCTGTAGCCCTAACCACACTGCTAACCATAACTCTAGCCTTAACCTTATCCCTAACACACGCCGTAATTACAAAACAAGCCATAGCCCAAGCTGTAGCCCTAACCACACTGATAACCCTAAGTCTAGCTTTACCCTTTAGCCCTAACAGTTTAACCTTACATCTAGTCATAACTCTACTACTTATTCTAGCTAAAGCCTTAAGCCTAACTCTAAACCTGATTGTAACTTTAACCCTAACCCTAACCTTAGTAAAAATTATCCCTAACACATGGCCAAACTGCAAAACTAGCCACAGCCCAAGCTATAGCCCAAATTATACTGTTAACCTTAACAATAGCGTTAACCTCAGTTTAGCCTTAACACTTTAACCTTAACTCTAGACATAACTCAACTACTAACTCTAACTATAGCCTTAAAGGGACAGTCAACACAAAAGTAGTTTTAACATGTATCAATAAAGTTGCCCTTGATCGTTATTTCAAAATATATGCCAGTTTTTAAAAGATAATCCGTTTTCAAGTTAAATCACTTACTTTTCCCCCTGTTGTCGTTTTAAAATGTCTGTGTAGCTCCGCCCCTTTTTTGTCATCCGTGACATCATGAAAATCCTGTGTTCCTGTAATTGTTCTAAGTTACTCGTAACCCGTTTTTTGCACATGCTCAATGTGCCTATTGTACTCTGGGCACTTTTTCACAGGATTATAGGTGCACAGCAGCTGGGGATCAATAAAGTTGTTTTATGAAACATAATAAAAGATTTTATATTACAGTCTCAAAGGTGTTTTGTGTCCCTTTGACTGTGATGCCTTGCACAGATCACACAGCCGAATGACAGATGACAGCTCTCTCAATTCACATATGATTCACTATTGAAATATTGGCACCAATCAAAATAGCACAGCTGATGCAAAGCAATATTTTTTAACCCCTCACTTCTATAGGGGACTGCAAAGCATTGTATCCAGCTATGGCATTATGGTTCAGCTCTCTTTGGTTGACAATGGGGTAACTCCCACCCTGTAGGCTACAATGATTGGTGCAATTTTATTAAAAAACCCCAAACATGCTTATTCAAATGCATTATTCATTATGATCAAAGTCATTTTGGCGTTACCATTTCCAAAGGAGACACTTATACTGCTCCTGTAATTTACATCTAAAAAATGTAGTACTCGCCCAAACAGGCTAGAGAGCATCCTGCATATGTACGTATGCAGCAGTTTACCAACACTATTTAGACAGGGAATACAAAAATATCTGTCTTTTTCTTAGAACATGGTTGTTTAACGCCCTGTTTTACATGAAGAGGTTTTGGCAGCATTGTAGCCCTCTTTTGTAGCCAATAACTTTGACAATACAACTTTGCATTTTATTAAGCAGAACATGAAGTCAAGAGAGTGTAATTTGTATCTTGCTGCCCAGACAGTAAACAACTCTACTATTTGTCTAACAAGTGGCTTCCAGTAATGTGTGATGTTTATAGTGGCACTGAGGGGTAGGGAGAGCTGGGCAGTCAGTGGGCTGAGCTGCTTTTTAGGGGTTCCCAGTTTCACTTTGAGATACCAGAATATAAATAGGGGATGGGGGGCTGCACTATAGCGCTAACAAACCAGAAGAAGCAAATTGTTGAAATTGCCCAGAGTACAATAGGCGCAAAAAACGGGGTTACGAGTAACTTAGAACAATTACAGGAACACAGAATTTTCATGATGTCACGGATGACGAAAAAGGGGCGGAGCTACACGACATTTTAAAATGACAACAGCTGGAAAGTAAGTGATTTAACTTGAAATCGGATTATCTTTAAAAACTGGCATATATTTTGAAAAAAAAACGATCTAGGGCAACTTTATTGATACATGTTAAAACTACTTTTGTGTTGACTGTCCCTTTAAGCCTAACTCTAAACCTGATTGTAACTTTAGCCCTAGCCCTAACCTTAGTAAACGTTATCCCTAACACATGACTAACTAAAAAACTAGCCATAGTCCAAGCTGTAGCCCTAACTATACTGTTAACCCTAATTCTAGCTTCACCCTCAGTTTAGCCCTAACACTTTTACCTTAACTCTAACTAAAGCCCTAAAGCTAATCTTAGCCATAGCCTTACCACTAACGCTAGCCCTATTTTTACGCCTAACACTACACTAACCCTAACTCTAGCACTAACCCCAGCCTTAGCCCTAACACTTGCTCTAACCATAACCTTTAATTTAGCCTTACTCTACCATTAACCCTAACCCTAGATTTAGCCTCACTCTACCATTAACCCTAGATTAAGCCTTCACCCTATCACTAGCCTTCACTCTAGCCTTAAAGCTAACTACAGATTTTAGTCTCACACTACCACTAAATTTACCTTTTATCCTAACCCTAATTTTCATCATAATCCTACCTATAACCTTAACTAGCCCTAACCAACTATAGATTGAAGTCTCATCCTTCCACTAACCCTAAAAATATCCTTAAATATAACCCTATCTTTACATTTAATCCTACCACTAAACCCTAATCCCAACACAAGCTTTAGTCTTAACCCTTGCACTAAACTCAACAACAACCTTAACTCTAACGCTAGCTTTACCCCTAACCTAAACACTAACTCTACCCCTAAACTACTACTAACCCTAACTCTTACCTTTATCTAGCCAAAACCCTAACCATAGCCCTGGTATCAGCTCTAGTCCTAAGCCTGTCTCTATCTCTCTTTATAAACTTAGCCCTAACTCTGTACCTCTAACACTTGTATATCATAAAAATGTTATTGCAAATTATGTCCTATCTGTGATCATAAAGCTAATATATTAATTCTAGTTTCTGTATATTCCCTCCTGTTATTTAATAATTCTAAAAAAATAAGGAGTTTTAGCATACGGATAAAAATGTATACATAGCTTTATTTTTACACATAGTTCAAATTTAATAATATACATAGTCTTATTTTTACACTTAGTTTACATTTAATAAAATGTACATTTTAATTTAGTTTCATTTAAAGGGACATAAATATAACAAAAATTAGATGAGATTGATTCATCAAATACATACAGACAAAGGTCACTAGTACTAACTACACCTTTATTCCTGTCAGTCAAATGGACATCCAGCTGCTGGTCACATGATTGAGCATGCGCAATACATCACTAGCACAACGGCATATGGTATCTGTGCTCATATATTTGCTTGATTCATGGGTATACAGAGCATGCAGCTTGTATTTGTTTTTTGTTATTTCTTTATTTTTCTTTACTACTTACTGTATATTTATTTGCAGGAATATGTTGCTAAACAAATTTGCTTGCAACATTGCAACTCAAAAATTTTAAAAGAATTGTAACTGCCATTGGTCTCAGATATGGCTCTTCTGATTATAATAGAGCTGAGCTTGCAACTCTTACCGATCTCGCAGTAATTAACTTCTTGCTGCAGTCAACAAGCTCCACTGTCAAGGATATGAGGATTACAAAAACCCCTTCATACCATTACTAAAAAAATGTCCACAACAACATATGCACACATTTAAGAGTTCAGCTCTGTAACGAAATAGAGAGACTCAGATGCAAGATAAGATACATCACAGGGGCAATAGCGTTATTCTGCGTCCTTGACCACGCCTCTAATACTCCCTGGAACACCCAGCTCCAGCTCTTAGTTTGCTTCTGTTAGTGTTTGTTTGCTTCTGTTAGTGTTTGTTTGCTTCTGTTAGTGTTTGTTTGCTTCTGTTAGTGTTTGTTTCTGTTAGTGTTTGCTTCTGTTAGTGTTTGCCTCTGTTAGTGTTTGCCTCTGTTAGTGTTTGCTTCTGTTAGTGTTTGTTTGCTTCTGTTAGTGTTTGCTTCTGTAAGTGTTTGTTTGCTTCTGGTAGTGTTTGCTTCTGTTAGTGTTTGCTTCTGTTAGTGTTTGTTTGCTTCTGTTAGTGTTTGTTTGCTTCTGTTAGTGTTTGCTTCTCTAAGTGTTTGTTTGCTTCTGGTAGTGTTTGCTTCCGTTAGTGTTTGCTTCTGTTAGTGTTTGTTTGCTTCTGTTAGTGTTTGCTTCTCTTAGTGTTTGTTTGCTTCTGTTAGTGTTTGCTTCTGTTAGTGTTTCTTTGCTTCTGTTAGTGTTTGCTTATGTTAGTGTTTGCTTCTGTTAGTGTTTGTCTGCTTCTGTTAGTGTTTGTTTTCTTCTGTTAGTGTTTGCTTCTGTTAGTGTTTACTTCTGTTAGTGTTTGTTTGCTTCTGTTAGTGTTTGCTTCTGTTAGTGTTTCTTTGCTTCTGTTAGTGTTTCTTTGCTTCTGTTAGTGTTTGCTTCTGTTAGTGTTTCTTTGCTTCTGTTAGTGTTTGCTTCTGATAGTGTTTGCTTCTGATAGTGTTTGCTTCTGTTAGTGTTTGCTGTTCTGTTAGTGTTTGCTTCTGATAGTGTTTGCTTCTGTTAGTGTCTGTTTGCTTCTGTTAGTGTTTGTTTGCTTCTGATAGTGTTTGCTTCTGTTAGTGTTTGTTTGCTTCTGTTAGTGTTTGCTTCTGTTAGTTTTCTGAGACTCTCTCATTCTCTCAGATGAGACTGCTTATACTTATAAAACAGATTTTTCACAATTACAAACGTAAAAAACATTTTTTGCAATAATGTTTCCTAAGTGTCACTGTCATGATTATTGTTTTTCTGTATTGCTAATGGCTTATACTGTGGTATTTAACACAATTATAGATGTTGATGGCAGGGCAACCTACCATTGGAATAGTAGTAAAGGTAGTTGATATGATTTTCTATGAATTACAAACATAATCTTGCCTCTAAAACCCAACAAGTATCCATGCACCTAGCCCTATATCCCTTTAAGAATATTTCAATACTGCTTTAGAGATATCACTTACAGGAGCAGGGCCATCTACATTTATTTATCAGAATTTAAAGGGACAGTAAGTCAAAAATAAACGTTCAGGATTCAGACAGAGCACACAATTTGTAAACAACTTTTCCAATGTATTTCTATATTCAAATTTGCATTGTTAAAGAAGTAGGCAGAAAGGAGCTATGGAGCTTGCATGGTAGAGTATTTCAAACAATGTATAACATTGCTATAAACATTGCTGCAAACACTGCTAAATTCACATGCACGTTCCTGAGCTTACCTAGGATTACTCTTTAAGAAAAGATACCAAGAGAACAAAGCACAATTAGTGGTAGAAGTAAACTGGAACGTTGTTTACAATTTCATGCTCTAGCCCAGGGTTCTTCAAAGTACGGGTTGGGACCGATTACTGGGTTGCAACACCATGTTTACTGGGTCGCGACTTGTGTGTGTGTGTGTTATATGAGAGTGTGTGTTATATGAGAGTGTGTTATATGATTGTGTGTTATATGAGAGTGTGTTATATGATTGTGTATGGTGTGTATGTGTTATATGAGAGTGTGGGTTATATGTGTGTGATGGTGTGTGTGTTATATGTTTGTGATGGTGTGTGTGTGTGTGTTATATGAGACTGTGTGTTATATGTGTGTGATGGTGTGTGTGTTATATGTTTGTGATGGTGTGTGTGTGTGTTATATGAGACTGTGTGTTATATGTTTGTGATGGTGTGTGTGTGTGTGTTATATGAGAGTGTGTGTTATATGATTGTGTATGGTGTGTGTGTGTTATATGAGAGTGTGTGTTATATGATTGTGTGTGTGTGTGGGGTGTGTGTTATATTAGAGTGTGTGTTATATGTTTGTGTATGGTGTGTGTGTGGTGTGGGTGTTGAATGAGAGTGTGTGTTATATGATTGTGTGTGTTATATGAGAGTGTGTGTTATATGTTTGTGATGGTGTGTGTGTGTGTTACATGAGAGTGTGTGTTATATGTTTGTGATGGTGTGTGTTATATGAGAGTGTGTGTTATATGTTTGTGATGGTGTGTGTTATATGAGAGTGTGTGTTATATGTTTGTGATGGTGTGTGTGTTATATGTTTGTGATGGTGTGTGTGTGTGTGTGTTATATGAGAGTGTGTGTTATATGTGTGTGATGGTGTGTGTGTTATATGTTTGTGATGGTGTGTGTGTGTGTTATATGAGACTGTGTGTTATATGTTTGTGATGGTGTGTGTGTGTTATATGATAGTGTGTGTTATATGTTTGTGTATGGTGTGTGTGTGGTGTGGGTGTGTTATTACCTTTTACAAAACGTTCAATTCTGACTACAATCAGGAATAAAGTATGCAGCTATCTTGTATATTACTTCCCAAAATGTTCATACCAAGCACAAAAATAGGGTGGCAAAGGTATGTGGTATCATGGACTGAGTCTTGGAAAAAAAAGTTAGAAGAAGCCTGCTCTAGCCAATAGATTAAAGTTTCATTTGTACTGTACTTTCCGTTTCCCTCTGACCCTAGCACTAGCTTTAGCCCTAATCCTACCTACAATCCTCACCATTTGCTACAATTTCATGACATATGATATAAAAATAAACTGACATCATTATTTTACTTCTTCTCAGCATGTGATAAAGGATATAAATGTATGTTAGGAGTGCAAGAATGATCTGCTATAAATGTAATCTAGGGTAGATTTGGTGACTAGCAAAAAACTTTCCAGGCACTGAAATAATCTGGAAAACGTTAATATACAAATTAAATCAACTAAATTCTCCAGCATGTTGTAATTTTGTTATCTGACACTTCACTATAGATGATGGGAACAATGAAAATCACAACAGTGAAATATTATGAATAATACATTCGCCTGCACAGAGGTGTCCAAACGTCTTGTGAGCAGTAAACACAGCGGATTTCAATCTGTCTTGCATGCAGCATAAACAATGTAACTTGACATAACTCATGTGCTCAACCAGAGGGATGATGAAATCCTTTTTATATTTTAAGGGAAATTAAAGCCTTTTTTAAACATATATGCATCAGCAATTAATAATTGCATTGCAAAATATCTCAATGCAAGCTAAAGGTTTTGAAAAATAAATAAAGAGACATGAAACTCAATATTTAGAATTTATGATATATATTAACCCCTTAATGATGGGTTGTTTATCTCTAGCGCTGTTCCCTGTACCCTCTTGCTCCCGTGTTATTTCTGCATGATTTAGGAGTGAGGCAGTGCAGAAATAGCATAATGGAGGATATCCCATTGTCTATCAGCGGGGTGCCGCCATTCTTGAGATACAGACTGCGATCAGCGTGTATTTCATGCTGCTGCTGGAAGCCTGCATGTGAGCAAAGTCAGCAGCAGTACAGTAACTGTCAAAAATTACACTTACTGTGTATACAGTCACAGTGATTGTATACTTAAAATGGAGTCTAGATACTAGCATGCTGCAATGCATGCTGGTATCAGGCTCAGTGGCCAATCATTGGATGCCTCAGGAGTAAGGCAGTCCAGTGATGCACACAAAAGTGACTTATGGTCATGTGATCACAGTGACAGTTAACAAGACCTTGTCTTGGCCCCTCCCCTTCTGTCCCAGTAAACACAAACCGTGAATAAAGAGTAATATTTATTTGAATAAAGTGCTTTCATATATTGTTTAAATACATTTTATTTTAATAGAGTTTATTTGTTGTTGTAATTTTACTTTAATAAAGTTTTATGTATGTGTTTTTTTTTACCCCTATTTTCTGCCGTTGAAGATTAAAGGGTTAAACATAATCTGCCAAAATACATCTAGATAAATACCCTGAGGTGTCTAAATACTATAAATATAGAATTTTTTGTAGCAGCTTTGGATTGGGTAACCGCTATTTACCCTACATACCAAACACAGCACAATTTAGCGTTAAACCAATTCCATCACTGTAGTATTTGGCCTACATTTGTTATAAATTACTTGAAAACATAGACATATGAGATATTCTTAAAATCAGGACAGCAAAATTAATTTATTTGTAGGTATTTTTCAATTAGTACAATAGTTTTGTACAAATGGTTAGAATGTTTGTTTACCATTTTTCAGTATTAAATTCCTATCAATTGATATTTTATATACCCATATAGGGTATCACTAGAAAGGCCTGTTTGTCCATTAAAAAACTTTGCATAATATGTATGGGTGCACTCAACAAGAGAGTGGACAATTACGGTGAAACTAGTAGTGAGCAAAAATTCTGGTGTAATTTAAGCACATAAACTAGTAAAAACCTTGGTCCTTAAGGGGTTAAATAACCTACTAATTTACTTCTATTATGACATTTTCTTTATTCTCATAGTGGGCTTGATTATCTAAACCTCGTCAGATCAGATGTGGTTTTTCTCCCCGATCCTCGCTGGCGCTGCCCTGGTGGAATGATCTTAAAAAGGGGGCAGTCTGAGCGAGTGGTGAAATGGCTCCTATTAAAAGTAATGACTCTCGATGGATAGGGACAATTCACTCCTTGGAGTAAAGTTAGCAGTGAGCAGGGGACGCACTTTAAAATGAAATCCTGCAACTAAAATAAATCACATTACGCTGCTTTCTGAGTATATCATTATAACATTTGCTATAGTTTCGTATATATGCATGTGTTTTTTTATTAGGGTATAAAGGATTTGGAATGTTTTGAGAAAAGCTCACCACATTTTAGTTGGTGAGAAAAAAACTGTGAGATCTGTAGTGTGAAAATCTTTACAGAAATTCTCTGGAATTGGAGAGATAATTTCATATACACCCACTGAGCAATCACTGCACAGTATGAAGAAAGGTTTAAGTTCTGAATTCCATTAAATGTCTCTCTAGGATGAAAATTTCACTTTTGATGTGTAAATTACAGGAAAAGCAGACAAAATAAATAAAATAAAAATAAAATTTATTCAAAATGCATAATTAAACATTTTATGTAAAATTCAATTTCGAGTTTAATATTCTATATAATAGCTAATTTTAACATACATTATATAGTGGTTGTAAATTTTACCCCAAGTGCAAATTCATGGCTTCCCTAATATTTCAGCTGTAATGTCAAAGGCGGTATTGCTACTGGAGTGCAAACTTCCTTTAACCCTTGGGTTACCGTCATTGAATATGTTGCTGGTTTATAAAGAAATAATAATAATAATAATTATAATTTATTTTTTTAACAAATTTTGAGCAGTACAAATTGGCAGATTTTACCTCAGCTACATTATGTTTTCGTTCTCCTTATCTCAGATAACTGATCTAGAGGTCAGTGCACCTGAATTTGAAAGCTCAATGAAAACATGGAACTATAATCTATATACACTAATGCATAAGTCTCTGATCTTTTATTCTCACAGACAATGCACCATTGTGATACAAATCTATTGTTATAATCTCTGTTCCAGTTTTCTGTGGACGCTCATGTATAGTCTGCTACTGAGGTATATTTCGCCCCTCTGCTAGCTGATATTTCTGTCTTATTTCATCATTTCACATAAACAGTCTGCCAGCCGTCTACAGGATCTGCCTAATAATGTCCACTTTACCCTCTCTCCTATTGTTTTGCATTGTCAGACAAGTCATTCACTTAATAATGCTCAGATATGGCCTTGAGGTTTGCAGCAAACTTACACAATATCTTGTGTTTGCACAATTAAAAGAAGCTTTACTACTGCCTGAAACGTAAAGCCTAGTTAAATGGTTGCTCTATTTCTTTAAGTTTTTATTCTAATTAGCACCATCTGTAATTGTTGCACTTAATGTAAAATCCACACATTGGTGGACCAATTTCAACGCATACTATCCAGGTACATACACATACATAATATTATACATATACACATACATAATATTATACACATACACATATATACTATTATACATATACACATATATAATATTATACATACACATATATAATATTATACATATACACATATATAATATTGAATTAAAAGATTGGTTATGGGCGCAAGAACAAGGCTTAGAATGGAAAGTTATTCAGTTTATATCAGCAATACAACACAATAAAAGTGATACAATGCAGTAAAATATTATATAAAAAAAACTCTTAAAATATGTGGCATAAAAGTTGATACAACAACAAGTTCAGTAATAATAGTCACAGAAACAATCTAAAAAAGTTCCCATGTGAAAGAAATTCTTCTAAAAGACAAACTCCAGGTAAGTTGGTGTGCCCAAAATGACCAATACGGATAGATGAACTTCCTACTTACAAAAAACTACCTCAATCAAAATGAGGTAAGTGCCGCACAGATTATCAAGTAGTTGACTCTCTAGTCATTGGCTCCTCCCCACAGGTAGATCTGCTTCCTTTGAAGTCCCTTGTAGAAAGATTTCCTCTTTGTTTAATCTCTCACAGTAGTTGCAATCAGGCATATCAAGACGTATATCCTTAAACTGCCAAATCGATAAATGCCGACAGCATATGTTGTTGGCATTTATCATTGCACCAGCAGTTCTCAATCGGCCACTAGCAGGGGGTGTCAATCAGCCCGATCGTGTTCGTTTGGGTTGATTTCCGGCGATGTATGTCAGCCGCCTCAGAGCAGGCGGACAGGTTATGTAGCAGCGGTCTTTAGAGCCTGAAGCCTTGCCAGAAACATGGGGCATCAATCTCCATACGGAGCTTGATAAATATGCCCCTTAGTTAGGATATTATACGTGTATTAACATATTATCCCATAAACATCAATAGAGCAAAGAAAGTTGGAAAAAACACCCTACTTGTGTGCAAACCTGATCCCATATTCCCTCCTCCTCTCTTGTTACCTCCCCACATTCCCGTCTACAAGACTTCTCCAGACTGGCCCCTATTCTGTGGAACTCTCTGCCTCGCTCCACAAGACTCTCCCCTAGTTTACAAACCTTCAAGCACTCCTTAAAGACTCTACTGTTCAGGGATGCATATAATATACACTAGTATTTTCCTATCTTTGTTCCTCTCCTCCTTTAGTTATCACCTTGAACCACCTTAGTATGTAAGCCCACGAGCCTAGGTGCTTTGTAGATCACTTTGCTGATTTACAACATTGAAACTCTTGGAAGCGCCCTCTATCCCTTTGTCTCCATAATTGTTACCTGCATATTATACCCATGTTTTTAGCGCTGCGAAATAACGGATGATAATAATAATAATAATAATAATAAATGGGTGCTCATTAACACATGAAACAAGCAAGTTCTCAATCTTCCTGCCAATTTAACTATAGTCTTAAACTGGAGGTTCTGTCTTCTCAACCTTCCTTTCCTTTTATCAACCTATTAAAGTCCTGGGCCTAGATTTAGAGTTTGGCGGTAGCCGTCAAAACCAGCGTTAGAGGCTCCTAACGCTGGTTTTAGGCTACCGCCGGTATTTGGAGTCAGTCAGGAAAGGGTCTAACGCTCACTTTCCAGCCGCGACTTTTCCATACCACAGATCCCGTTACGTCAATTGCGTATCCTATCTTTTCAATGGGATCTTTCTAACTCCGGTATTTAGAGTCGTGTCTGAAGTGAGCTTTAGAAATCTAACGACAAAACTCCAGCCACAGAAAAAAGTCAGTAGTTAAGAGCTTTCTGGGCTAACGCCGGTTTATAAAGCTCTTATCTACTGTGCTCTAAAGTACACTAACATCCATAAACTACCTATACACCCCTAAACCAAGGTCCCCTACTACTACTACCTATAACCCCTAATCTTCCGCTCCGTACACTGCCGCCAACTACGTTATCCCTATGTACCCCTAATCTGCTGCCCCTAACACCGCCGACACCCTATATTATATTTATTAATCCCTAATCTGCCCCCCACAACGTCACCGCCAGCTACCTACACTTATTAACCCCTAATCTGCCGTCCGCACGCCGCCACCAGCTACATTATAGCTATGTACCCCTAATCTGCTGCCCCTAACACTGTCGACCCCTATATTATATTTATTAACCCCTAATCTGCCCCCCACAACGTCGCCTCCACCTGCCTACACTTATTAACCCCTAATCTGCCGAGCGGACCGCACCGCTATTATAATAAAGTTATTAACCCCTAATCCGCCTCACTCCCGCCTCAATAACCCTATAATAAATAGTATTAACCCCTAATCTGCCCTCCCTAACATCGCCGACACCTAACTTCAAGTATTAACCCCTAATCTGCCGATCGGAGCTCACCGCTACTCTAATACATTTTTTAACCCCTAAAGCTAATTCTAACCCTAACCCTAACACCCCCTAACTTAAATATAATTTAAATCTAACGAAATAAATTAACTATTATTAAATAAGTTATTCCTATTTAAAGCTAAATACTTACCTGTAAAATAAACCCTAATATAGCTACAATATAAATTATAATTATATTATAGCTATTTTAGGATTAATATTTATTTTACAGGCAACTTTGTATTTATTTTAACCAGGTACAATAGCTATTAAATAGTTAAGAACTATGTAAAATAAATATTAATCCTAAAATAGTTATAATATAATTATAATTTATGTTGTAGCTATATTAGGGTTTATTTTACAGGTAAGTATTTAGATTTAAATAGGAATAATTTATTTAATAAGAGTTAATTTATTTCATTAGAATAAAATTATATTTAATTTAGGGGGGTGTTAGGGTTAGGGTTAAAATTAGCTTTAGGGGTTAAAAAATTTATTAGAATAGCGGTGAGCTCCAATCGGCAGATTAGGGGTTAATACTTGAAGTTAGGTGTCGGTGATGTTAGGGAGGGCAGATTAGGGGTTAATACTATTTATTATAGGGTTATTGAGGCGGGAGTGAGGCGGATTAGGGGTTAATAGCTTTATTATAGTAGCGGCGGCGTGCGGACGGCAGATTAGGGGTTAATAAGTGTAGGCAGGTGGAGGCGACATTGTGGAGGGCAGATTAGGGGTTAATAAATATAATATAGGGGTCGGCGGTGTTAGGGGCAGCAGATTAGGGGTACATATGGATAATGTAAGTAGCGGCGGTTTACGGAGCTGCAGATTAGGGGTTAATAATAATATGCAGGGGTCAGCGATAGCGGGGGCGGCAGAATAGGGGTTAATAAGTGTAAGGTTAGGGGTGTTTAGACTCGGGGTACATGCTAGAGTGTTAGGTGCAGACGTAGGAAGTGTTTCCCCATAGCAAACAATAGGGGTGCGTTAGGAGCTGAACGCTGCTTTTTTGCAGGTGTTAGGTTTTTTTTCAGCTCAAACAGCCCCATTGTTTTCTATGGGGGAATCGTGCACGAGCACGTTTTTGAAGCTTGCCGCGTCCGTAAGCACCGCTGGTATTGAGAGTTGAAGTTGCGTTAAATATGCTCTACGCTCCTTTTTTGGAGCCTAACGCAGCCATTCTGTGAACTCTCAATACCAGCGGTATTTAAAAGGTGCGGCCAGAAAAAAGCATGCGTAGCTAACGCACCCCTTTGGCCGCAGAACTCTAAATCTAGGCGCTGGTTTCTTCAGGAATGTTCAAATCTCATCTGAAATGACTAAACTGCTCCCACACGGCACAGACACCGACTCACGGCTCAGAGGCCATGGGATGAACAATTAAATTTTATATGGTGTGAAAAAACCTGTATAGTGACATAAAACACATCAATATGCAAATTTTGCTCTTTTCATTTGCTGGTGCAATATAATACAGTATGAGTTGTATTTGACCTGAAAACTGTTGTTCCATTTCTTATTGAATTTCAATGAATTTCACACCTTTTTCATTTTACATTTTGCATCAGACTATCATATTTATCCTTCAACCTTTCAAAATTCACATACATTTTTATCTGAAAATATGACAAAACATGTGACACTGTAACAAAATGTACAAATACATTGTACCTAATAAAATATACCTAGATTGAGAATGAAAAAAAAAGCTTATGTTCCATAAACTAATTATGTTGCATGTTTTTTTTAACAAATGATAAGGCTGAAAAGAATAAAGTTTTACCTACTTGTAGAATCATTCTTATGATCATTTGTACAATAAATAAATATATAGCAAAACTGTAACATAAAATAAAGTATTACTTTATTTTACTTTCTGACACTAATACCATGTCCTTTCAAAACACATTCAATTGAAAATATAATCCCTTATAAAAATTGTATTAAATACACAAAACAGTAAATAATTGATGAAGCCTGAATAAAAATGTATCCCTTTAAGTATGAGGAACTATTACTGACCCTACAGAATTATGCAAAGTAAACGCTTAGATAAAAGATCATGTTCATTTACAACTGTCACAAACTGGAAAAGGAAATTAAGAACATGGATAACACCAGTTTTTTTTAAGTGGTGTAACCCTCAGCTGTTCTTAATTTGCAAATCCATTTTAATTTTGCCTGTAAAAAAAGATCATTTAAATACTTTAAAAATGTTATGTGTTTCTTAATTTCTTATATATACTGTATAACATTTACTTAAAATGTTACTTTTGGTCATTAAAAAAATATATTTTCGTCTTTTTTACTAGATGTAATTTTCTGTGAGACTTCAACCACTTCAAAGTAGCAGAAACAAAACAAGGGCTCCTTGTGCTGTCAAATACATCTGAATCAGTTGACATTTTGCTAATTGCAAGTTAAAGTATAAATGTGATATCAATACATCTAACAATAAGGGGAACACCTGCCAGGTTTCACCCTCTTAGCAAGTTAATGGATTCTGAAAGCCAGAAACTTGTCAAACACAAGTTAAAATGTATCACATATATTCCAAAGAAATGAAATCTAAGATTCAAAATATCATTTATTTATATATAGTTTTCACAGTTATCTGCAATTGTCATTTACATGTGGGAGCCAATTACAATGAATTGTTTTTTAACAGTAGAAAAAGCATCAAGACACTTTGTTACTATAGCTACAAATATGAATTGAAGCTTGAAGAAATATGGAGACTGCGATTGCATTAATAAGATAGTGTGAATGAATTGTAATCTTTCTAGTGCCAAAACCTAATGATCCTTTATAAGATTCTGTGCATTTATTATGATTCTCAAAAGTTTCTTATACACAAGTTTTCTTCCATAAAGTCATTGAAATTTATTAATTCTTATGATATTTATAACCCTAATTATTTTGCAAGTTTTAACCAAGAAATAAGTGATGATGAGTTCATTTAATTGTAACAACTAAATCCAATAAAACTGGGGCTCCTGCTCTAATTGCGCCAATGAAACTGGGGCTCCTGCTCTAATTGTGCCAATGAAACTGGGACTCCTGCTCTAATTGCGCCAATGAAACTGGGACTCCTGCTCTAATTGCGCCAATGAAAATGGGACTCCTGCTCTAATTGTGCCAATGAAACTGGGACTTCTGCTCTAATTGCGCCAATGAAAATGGGGCTCCTGCTCTAATTGTGCCAATGAAAATGGGGCTCCTGCTCTAATTGTGCCATTTAAACTGGGGCTCCTGCTCTTATGGTGCCAATGAAACTGGGGCGTCCAGCTCTAACTGTGCCAATAAAACTGGGACTCCTGCTCTAATTGTGCCAATGAAACTGGGACTCCTGCTCTTATGGTGCCAATAAAACTGGGGCTCCAGCTCTAACTGTGCCAATAAAACTGGGGCTCCAGCTCTAACTGTGCCAATAAAACTGGAGCTCCTGCTCTAATTGTGCCAATAAAACTGGAGCTCCTGCTCTAATTGTGCCAATGAAACTGGAGCTCCTGCTCTAATTGTGCCAATAAAACTGGGGCTCCTGCTCTAATTGTGCCAATGAAACTGGAGCTCCTGCTCTAATTGTGCCAATAAAACTGGAGCTGCTGCTCTAATTGTGCCAATGAAACTGGAGCTGCTGCTCTAATTGTGCCAATAAAACTGGGGCTCCTGCTCTAATTGTGCCAATGAAACTGGAGCTGCTGCTCTAATTGTGCCAATGAAACTGGAGCTGCTGCTCTAATTGTGCCAATAAAACTGGGGCTCCTGCTCTAATTGTGCCAATGAAAATGGGGCTCCTGCTCTAATTGCGCCAATGAAACTGGGGCTTCTGCTCTAATTGTGCCAATAAAACTGGGGCTCCTGCTCTAATTGTGCCAATGAAAATGGGGCTCCTGCTCTAATTGCGCCAATAAAACTGGGACTCCTGCTCTTATTGTGCCAATAAAACTGGAGCTCTAACTGTACCAATAAAACTGGAGCTCCTGCTCTAATTGTGCCAATGAAACTGGAGCTGCTGCTCTAATTGTGCCAATGAAACTATAGCTGCTGCTCTAATTGTGCCAATAAAACTGGAGCTCCTGCTCTAATTGTGCCAATGAAACTGGAGCTGCTGCTCTAATTGTGCCAATAAAACTGGAGCTCCTGCTCTAATTGTGCCAATGAAACTGGAGCTGCTGCTCTAATTGTGCCAATAAAACTGGAGCTCCTGCTCGAATTGTGCCAATGAAACTGGAGCTGCTGCTCTAATTGTGCCAATGAAACTGGAGCTGCTGCTCTAATTGTGCCAATAAAACTGGGGCTCCTGCTCTAATTGTGCCAATGAAAATGGGGCTCCTGCTCTAATTGCGCCAATGAAACTGGGGCTTCTGCTCTAATTGTGCTAATGAAAATGGGACTCCTGCTCTAATTGTGCCAATAAAACTGGGGCTCCTGCTCTAATTGTGCCAATAAAACTGGGGCTCCTGCTCTAATTGTGCCAATGAAAATGGGACTCCTGCTCTAATTGTGCCAATAAAACTGGGGCTCCTGCTCTAATTGTGCCAATGAAACTGGGGCTCCTGCTCTAATTGTGCCAATAAAACTGGGGCTCCTGCTCTAATTGTGCCAATAAAACTGGGGCTCCTGCTCTAATTGTGCCAATGAAAATGGGACTCCTGCTCTAATTGTGCCAATAAAACTGGGGCTCCTGCTCTAATTGTGCCGATGAAAATGGGGCTCCTGCTCTAATTGTGCCAATAAAACTGGGACTCCTGCTCTAATTGTGCCAATAAAACTGGGACTCCTGCTCTTATTGTGCCAATGAAATTGGGACTCCTGCTCTAATTGTGCCAATGAAACTGGGGCTCCTGCTCTAATTGTGCCAATGAAAATGGGGCTCCTGCTCTAATTGTGCCAATGAAACTGGAGCTGCTGCTCTAATTGTGCCAATAAAACTGGGGCTCCTGCTCTAATTGTGCCAATGAAAATGGGGCTCCTGCTCTAATTGCGCCAATGAAACTGGGGCTTCTGCTCTAATTGTGCCAATGAAAATGGGACTCCTGCTCTAATTGTGCCAATAAAACTGGGGCTCCTGCTCTAATTGTGCCAATAAAACTGGGGCTCCTGCTCTAATTGTGCCAATGAAAATGGGACTCCTGCTCTAATTGTGCCAATAAAACTGGGGCTCCTGCTCTAATTGTGCCAATGAAACTGGGGCTCCTGCTCTAATTGTGCCAATAAAACTGGGGCTCCTGCTCTAATTGTGCCAATAAAACTGGGGCTCCTGCTCTAATTGTGCCAATGAAAATGGGACTCCTGCTCTAATTGTGCCAATAAAACTGGGGCTCCTGCTCTAATTGTGCCGATGAAAATGGGGCTCCTGCTCTAATTGTGCCAATAAAACTGGGACTCCTGCTCTAATTGTGCCAATAAAACTGGGACTCCTGCTCTTATTGTGCCAATGAAATTGGGACTCCTGCTCTAATTGTGCCAATGAAACTGGGGCTCCTGCTCTAATTGTGCCAATGAAAATGGGGCTCCTGCTCTAATTGTGCCAATAAAACTGGGACTCCTGCTCTAATTGTGCCAATAAAACTGGGACTCCTGCTCTAATTGTGCCAATGAAACTGGGACTCCTGCTCTAATTGTGCCAATGAAACTGGGGCTCCTGCTCTAATTGTGCCAATGAAATTGGGGCTCCTGCTCTAATTGTGCCAATGAAACTGGGGCTCCTGCTCTAATTGTGCCAATAAAACTGGGGCTCCTGCTCTAATTGTGCCAATGAAACTGGGGCTCCTGCTCTAATTGTGACAATGAAACTGGGACTCCTGCTCTTATGGTGCCAATAAAACTGGGGCTCCAGCTCTAACTGTGCCAATAAAACTGGGGCTCCAGCTCTAACTGTGCCAATAAAACTGGAGCTCCTGCTCTAATTGTGCCAATAAAACTGGAGCTCCTGCTCTAATTGTGCCAATGAAACTGGAGCTCCTGCTCTAATTGTGCCAATAAAACTGGGGCTCCTGCTCTAATTGTGCCAATGAAACTGGGGCTCCTGCTCTAATTGTGCCAATAAAACTGGAGCTGCTGCTCTAATTGTGCCAATGAAACTGGAGCTGCTGCTCTAATTGTGCCAATAAAACTGGGGCTCCTGCTCTAATTGTGCCAATGAAACTGGAGCTGCTGCTCTAATTGTGCCAATGAAACTGGAGCTGCTGCTCTAATTGTGCCAATAAAACTGGGGCTCCTGCTCTAATTGTGCCAATGAAAATGGGGCTCCTGCTCTAATTGCGCCAATGAAACTGGGGCTTCTGCTCTAATTGTGCCAATGAAAATGGGACTCCTGCTCTAATTGTGCCAATAAAACTGGGGCTCCTGCTCTAATTGTGCCAATAAAACTGGGGCTCCTGCTCTAATTGTGCCAATGAAAATGGGACTCCTGCTCTAATTGTGCCAATAAAACTGGGGCTCCTGCTCTAATTGTGCCAATGAAACTGGGGCTCCTGCTCTAATTGTGCCAATAAAACTGGGGCTCCTGCTCTAATTGTGCCAATAAAACTGGGGCTCCTGCTCTAATTGTGCCAATGAAAATGGGACTCCTGCTCTAATTGTGCCAATAAAACTGGGGCTCCTGCTCTAATTGTGCCGATGAAAATGGGGCTCCTGCTCTAATTGTGCCAATAAAACTGGGACTCCTGCTCTTATTGTGCCAATGAAATTGGGACTCCTGCTCTAATTGTGCCAATGAAACTGGGGCTCCTGCTCTAATTGTGCCAATGAAATTGGGGCTCCTGCTCTAATTGTGCCAATAAAACTGGGACTCCTGCTCTAATTGTGCCAATAAAACTGGGACTCCTGCTCTAATTGTGCCAATGAAACTGGGACTCCTGCTCTAATTGTGCCAATGAAACTGGGGCTCCTGCTCTAATTGTGCCAATGAAACTGGGGCTCCTGCTCTAATTGTGCCAATGAAACTGGGGCTCCTGCTCTAATTGTGCCAATAAAACTGGGGCTCCTGCTCTAATTGTGCCAATAAAATTGGGGCTCCTGCTCTAATTGTGCCAATGAAACTGTGGCTCCTGCTCTAATTGTGCCAATACAACTGGGGCTCCTGCTCTAATTGTGCCAATAAAACTGGGGCTCCTGCTCTAATTATGCCAATAAAACTGGGGCTCCTGCTCTAATTGTGCCAATGAAACTGGGGCTCCTGCTCTAATTGTGCCAATGAAACTGGGGCTCTTGCTATAATTGTACCAATAAAACTGGGGCTCCTGCTCTAATTGTGCCAATAAAACTGGGGCTCCTGCTCTAATTATGCCAATAAAACTGGGGCTCCTGCTCTAATTGTGCCAATGAAACTGGGGCTCCTGCTCTAATTGTGCCAATGAAACTGGGGCTCTTGCTATAATTGTACCAATAAAACTGGGGCTCCTGCTCTAATTGTGCCAATAAAACTGGGACTCCTGCTCTAATTGTGCCAATGAAACTGGGACTCCTGCTCTAATTGTGCCAATAAAACTGGGTCTCCTGCTCTAATTGCGCCAATGAAAATGGGGCTCCTGCTCTAATTGTGCCAATGAAAATGGGGCTCCTGCTCTAATTGTGCCAATGAAACTGGGGCTCCTGCTCTAATTGTGCCAATGAAAATGGGGCTCCTGCTCTAATTGTGCCAATGAAACTTGGACTCCTGCTCTAATTGTGCCAATGAAACTTGGACTCCTGCTCTAATTGCGCCAATGAAAATGGGACTCCAGCTCTAATTGTGCCAATGAAAATGGGGCTCCTGCTCTAATTGTGCCAATGAAAATGGGGCTCCTGCTCTAATTGTGCCAATGAAACTGGGGCTCCTGCTCTAATTGTGCCATTTAAACTGGGGCTCCTGCTCTTATGGTGCCAATGAAACTGGGGCGTCCAGCTCTAACTGTGCCAATAAAACTGGGACTCCTGCTCTAATTGTGCCAATTAAATTGGGGCTCCTGCTCTAACTGTGCCAATAAAACTGGGACTCCTGCTCTAATTGTGCCAATTAAATTGGGGCTCCAGCTCTAACTGTGCCAATAAAACTGGAGCTGCTGCTCTAACTGTGCCAATAAAACTGGGGCTCCAGCTCTAACTGTGCCAATAAAACTGGAGCTCCTGCTCTAATTGTGCCAATGAAACTGGAGCTGCTGCTCTAATTGTGCCAATGAAACTATAGCTGCTGCTCTAATTGTGCCAATAAAACTGGAGCTCCTGCTCTAATTGTGCCAATGAAAATGGAGCTGCTGCTCTAATTGTGCCAATAAAACTGGAGCTCCTGCTCTAATTGTGCCAATGAAACTGGAGCTGCTGCTCTAATTGTGCCAATAAAACTGGAGCTCCTGCTCTAATTGTGCCAATGAAACTGGAGTTGCTGCTCTAATTGTGCCAATGAAACTGGAGCTGCTGCTCTAATTGTGCCAATGAAACTGGAGCTGCTGCTCTAATTGTGCCAATGAAACTGGAGCTGCTGCTCTAATTGTGCCAATAAAAATGGGGCTCTTGCTCTAATTGTGCCAATGAAACTTGAGCTGCTGCTCTAATTGTGCCAATAAAACTGGAGCTCCTGCTCTAATTGTGCCAATGAAACTGGAGCTGCTGCTCTAACTGTGCCAATAAAACTGGGGCTCCAGCTCTAACTGTACCAATAAAACTGGAGCTCCTGCTCTAATTGTGCCAATGAAACTGGAGCTGCTGCTCTAATTGTGCCAATGAAACTATAGCTGCTGCTCTAATTGTGCCAATAAAACTGGAGCTCCTGCTCTAATTGTGCCAATGAAACTGGAGCTGCTGCTCTAATTGTGCCAATAAAACTGGAGCTCCTGCTCTAATTGTGCCAATGAAACTGGAGCTGCTGCTCTAATTGTGCCAATAAAACTGGAGCTCCTGCTCGAATTGTGCCAATGAAACTGGAGCTGCTGCTCTAATTGTGCCAATGAAACTGGAGCTGCTGCTCTAATTGTGCCAATAAAACTGGGGCTCCTGCTCTAATTGTGCCAATGAAAATGGGGCTCCTGCTCTAATTGCGCCAATGAAACTGGGGCTTCTGCTCTAATTGTGCCAATGAAAATGGGACTCCTGCTCTAATTGTGCCAATAAAACTGGGGCTCCTGCTCTAATTGTGCCAATAAAACTGGGGCTCCTGCTCTAATTGTGCCAATGAAAATGGGACTCCTGCTCTAATTGTGCCAATAAAACTGGGGCTCCTGCTCTAATTGTGCCAATGAAACTGGGGCTCCTGCTCTAATTGTGCCAATAAAACTGGGGCTCCTGCTCTAATTGTGCCAATAAAACTGGGGCTCCTGCTCTAATTGTGCCAATGAAAATGGGACTCCTGCTCTAATTGTGCCAATAAAACTGGGGCTCCTGCTCTAATTGTGCCGATGAAAATGGGGCTCCTGCTCTAATTGTGCCAATAAAACTGGGACTCCTGCTCTAATTGTGCCAATAAAACTGGGACTCCTGCTCTTATTGTGCCAATGAAATTGGGACTCCTGCTCTAATTGTGCCAATGAAACTGGGGCTCCTGCTCTAATTGTGCCAATGAAAATGGGGCTCCTGCTCTAATTGTGCCAATAAAACTGGGGCTCCTGCTCTAATTGTGCCAATAAAACTGGGACTCCTGCTCTAATTGTGCCAATGAAACTGGGACTCCTGCTCTAATTGTGCCAATGAAACTGGGGCTCCTGCTCTAATTGTGCCAATGAAATTGGGGCTCCTGCTCTAATTGTGCCAATGAAACTGGGGCTCCTGCTCTAATTGTGCCAATAAAACTGGGGCTCCTGCTCTAATTGTGCCAATGAAACTGGGGCTCCTGCTCTAATTGTGACAATGAAACTGGGACTCCTGCTCTTATGGTGCCAATAAAACTGGGGCTCCAGCTCTAACTGTGCCAATAAAACTGGGGCTCCAGCTCTAACTGTGCCAATAAAACTGGAGCTCCTGCTCTAATTGTGCCAATAAAACTGGAGCTCCTGCTCTAATTGTGCCAATGAAACTGGAGCTCCTGCTCTAATTGTGCCAATAAAACTGGGGCTCCTGCTCTAATTGTGCCAATGAAACTGGAGCTCCTGCTCTAATTGTGCCAATAAAACTGGAGCTGCTGCTCTAATTGTGCCAATGAAACTGGAGCTGCTGCTCTAATTGTGCCAATAAAACTGGGGCTCCTGCTCTAATTGTGCCAATGAAACTGGAGCTGCTGCTCTAATTGTGCCAATGAAACTGGAGCTGCTGCTCTAATTGTGCCAATAAAACTGGGGCTCCTGCTCTAATTGTGCCAATGAAAATGGGGCTCCTGCTCTAATTGCGCCAATAAAACTGGGACTCCTGCTCTAATTGTGCCAATAAAACTGGGGCTCCTGCTCTAATTGTGCCAATGAAAATGGGGCTCCTGCTCTAATTGCGCCAATGAAACTGGGGCTTCTGCTCTAATTGTGCCAATGAAAATGGGACTCCTGCTCTAATTGTGCCAATAAAACTGGGGCTCCTGCTCTAATTGTGCCAATAAAACTGGGGCTCCTGCTCTAATTGTGCCAATGAAAATGGGACTCCTGCTCTAATTGTGCCAATAAAACTGGGGCTCCTGCTCTAATTGTGCCAATGAAACTGGGGCTCCTGCTCTAATTGTGCCAATAAAACTGGGGCTCCTGCTCTAATTGTGCCAATAAAACTGGGGCTCCTGCTCTAATTGTGCCAATGAAAATGGGACTCCTGCTCTAATTGTGCCAATAAAACTGGGGCTCCTGCTCTAATTGTGCCGATGAAAATGGGGCTCCTGCTCTAATTGTGCCAATAAAACTGGGACTCCTGCTCTTATTGTGCCAATGAAATTGGGACTCCTGCTCTAATTGTGCCAATGAAACTGGGGCTCCTGCTCTAATTGTGCCAATGAAATTGGGGCTCCTGCTCTAATTGTGCCAATAAAACTGGGACTCCTGCTCTAATTGTGCCAATAAAACTGGGACTCCTGCTCTAATTGTGCCAATGAAACTGGGGCTCCTGCTCTAATTGTGCCAATGAAACTGGGGCTCCTGCTCTAATTGTGCCAATGAAACTGGGGCTCCTGCTCTAATTGTGCCAATGAAACTGGGGCTCCTGCTCTAATTGTGCCAATAAAACTGGGGCTCCTGCTCTAATTGTGCCAATAAAATTGGGGCTCCTGCTCTAATTGTGCCAATGAAACTGTGGCTCCTGCTCTAATTGTGCCAATAAAACTGGGGCTCCTGCTCTAATTGTGCCAATAAAACTGGGGCTCCTGCTCTAATTATGCCAATAAAACTGGGGCTCCTGCTCTAATTGTGCCAATGAAACTGGGGCTCCTGCTCTAATTGTGCCAATGAAACTGGGGCTCTTGCTATAATTGTGCCAATAAAACTGGGGCTCCTGCTCTAATTGTGCCAATAAAACTGGGACTCCTGCTCTAATTGTGCCAATGAAACTGGGACTCCTGCTCTAATTGTGCCAATAAAACTGGGTCTCCTGCTCTAATTGCGCCAATGAAAATGGGGCTCCTGCTCTAATTGTGCCAATGAAAATGGGGCTCCTGCTCTAATTGTGCCAATGAAGCTGGGGCTCCTGCTCTAATTGTGCCAATGAAAATGGGGCTCCTGCTCTAATTGTGCCAATGAAACTTGGACTCCTGCTCTAATTGTGCCAATGAAACTTGGACTCCTGCTCTAATTGCGCCAATGAAAATGGGACTCCAGCTCTAATTGTGCCAATGAAAATGGGGCTCCTGCTCTAATTGTGCCAATGAAAATGGGGCTCCTGCTCTAATTGTGCCAATGAAAATGGGGCTCCTGCTCTAATTGTGCCATTTAAACTGGGGCTCCTGCTCTTATGGTGCCAATGAAACTGGGGCGTCCAGCTCTAACTGTGCCAATAAAACTGGGACTCCTGCTCTAATTGTGCCAATTAAATTGGGGCTCCTGCTCTAACTGTGCCAATAAAACTGGGACTCCTGCTCTAATTGTGCCAATTAAATTGGGGCTCCAGCTCTAACTGTGCCAATAAAACTGGAGCTGCTGCTCTAACTGTGCCAATAAAACTGGGGCTCCAGCTCTAACTGTGCCAATAAAACTGGAGCTCCTGCTCTAATTGTGCCAATGAAACTGGAGCTGCTGCTCTAATTGTGCCAATGAAACTATAGCTGCTGCTCTAATTGTGCCAATAAAACTGGAGCTCCTGCTCTAATTGTGCCAATGAAAATGGAGCTGCTGCTCTAATTGTGCCAATAAAACTGGAGCTCCTGCTCTAATTGTGCCAATGAAACTGGAGCTGCTGCTCTAATTGTGCCAATAAAACTGGAGCTCCTGCTCTAATTGTGCCAATGAAACTGGAGCTGCTGCTCTAATTGTGCCAATGAAACTGGAGCTGCTGCTCTAATTGTGCCAATGAAACTGGAGCTGCTGCTCTAATTGTGCCAATGAAACTGGAGCTGCTGCTCTAATTGTGCCAATAAAAATGGGGCTCTTGCTCTAATTGTGCCAATGAAACTTGAGCTGCTGCTCTAATTGTGCCAATAAAACTGGAGCTCCTGCTCTAATTGTGCCAATGAAACTGGAGCTGCTGCTCTAACTGTGCCAATAAAACTGGGGCTCCAGCTCTAACTGTACCAATAAAACTGGAGCTCCTGCTCTAATTGTGCCAATGAAACTGGAGCTGCTGCTCTAATTGTGCCAATGAAACTATAGCTGCTGCTCTAATTGTGCCAATAAAACTGGAGCTCCTGCTCTAATTGTGCCAATGAAACTGGAGCTGCTGCTCTAATTGTGCCAATAAAACTGGAGCTCCTGCTCTAATTGTGCCAATGAAACTGGAGCTGCTGCTCTAATTGTGCCAATAAAACTGGAGCTCCTGCTCGAATTGTGCCAATGAAACTGGAGCTGCTGCTCTAATTGTGCCAATGAAACTGGAGCTGCTGCTCTAATTGTGCCAATGAAACTGGAGCTGCTGCTCTAATTGTGCCAATGAAACTGGAGCTGCTGCTCTAATTGTGCCAATAAAACTGGGACTCCTGCTCTAATTGCGCCAATAAAACTGGGACTCCTGCTCTAATTGTGCCAATAAAACTGGGGCTCCTGCTCTAATTGTGCCAATGAAAATGGGGCTCCTGCTCTAATTGCGCCAATGAAACTGGGGCTTCTGCTCTAATTGTGCCAATGAAAATGGGACTCCTGCTCTAATTGTGCCAATAAAACTGGGGCTCCTGCTCTAATTGTGCCAATAAAACTGGGGCTCCTGCTCTAATTGTGCCAATGAAAATGGGACTCCTGCTCTAATTGTGCCGATGAAAATGGGGCTCCTGCTCTAATTGTGCCAATAAAACTGGGACTCCTGCTCTAATTGTGCCAATAAAACTGGGACTCCTGCTCTTATTGTGCCAATGAAATTGGGACTCCTGCTCTAATTGTGCCAATGAAACTGGGGCTCCTGCTCTAATTGTGCCAATGAAAATGGGGCTCCTGCTCTAATTGTGCCAATAAAACTGGGACTCCTGCTCTAATTGTGCCAATAAAACTGGGACTCCTGCTCTAATTGTGCCAATGAAACTGGGACTCCTGCTCTAATTGTGCCAATGAAACTGGGGCTCCTGCTCTAATTGTGCCAATGAAATTGGGGCTCCTGCTCTAATTGTGCCAATGAAACTGGGGCTCCTGCTCTAATTGTGCCAATAAAACTGGGGCTCCTGCTCTAATTGTGCCAATGAAACTGGGGCTCCTGCTCTAATTGTGACAATGAAACTGGGACTCCTGCTCTAATTGTGCCAATAAAACTGGGGCTCCAGCTCTAACTGTGCCAATAAAACTGGGGCTCCAGCTCTAACTGTGCCAATAAAACTGGAGCTCCTGCTCTAATTGTGCCAATAAAACTGGAGCTCCTGCTCTAATTGTGCCAATGAAACTGGAGCTCCTGCTCTAATTGTGCCAATAAAACTGGGGCTCCTGCTCTAATTGTGCCAATGAAACTGGAGCTCCTGCTCTAATTGTGCCAATAAAACTGGAGCTGCTGCTCTAATTGTGCCAATGAAACTGGAGCTGCTGCTCTAATTGTGCCAATAAAACTGGGGCTCCTGCTCTAATTGTGCCAATGAAACTGGAGCTGCTGCTCTAATTGTGCCAATGAAACTGGAGCTGCTGCTCTAATTGTGCCAATAAAACTGGGGCTCCTGCTCTAATTGTGCCAATGAAAATGGGGCTCCTGCTCTAATTGCGCCAATAAAACTGGGACTCCTGCTCTAATTGTGCCAATAAAACTGGGGCTCCTGCTCTAATTGTGCCAATGAAAATGGGGCTCCTGCTCTAATTGCGCCAATGAAACTGGGGCTTCTGCTCTAATTGTGCCAATGAAAATGGGACTCCTGCTCTAATTGTGCCAATAAAACTGGGGCTCCTGCTCTAATTGTGCCAATAAAACTGGGGCTCCTGCTCTAATTGTGCCAATGAAAATGGGACTCCTGCTCTAATTGTGCCAATAAAACTGGGGCTCCTGCTCTAATTGTGCCAATGAAACTGGGGCTCCTGCTCTAATTGTGCCAATAAAACTGGGGCTCCTGCTCTAATTGTGCCAATAAAACTGGGGCTCCTGCTCTAATTGTGCCAATGAAAATGGGGCTCCTGCTCTAATTGTGCCAATAAAACTGGGGCTCCTGCTCTAATTGTGCCAATGAAAATGGGGCTCCTGCTCTAATTGTGCCAATAAAACTGGGACTCCTGCTCTTATTGTGCCAATGAAATTGGGACTCCTGCTCTAATTGTGCCAATGAAACTGGGGCTCCTGCTCTAATTGTGCCAATGAAATTGGGGCTCCTGCTCTAATTGTGCCAATAAAACTGGGACTCCTGCTCTAATTGTGCCAATAAAACTGGGACTCCTGCTCTAATTGTGCCAATGAAACTGGGACTCCTGCTCTAATTGTGCCAATGAAACTGGGGCTCCTGCTCTAATTGTGCCAATGAAACTGGGGCTCCTGCTCTAATTGTGCCAATGAAACTGGGGCTCCTGCTCTAATTGTGCCAATAAAACTGGGGCTCCTGCTCTAATTGTGCCAATAAAATTGGGGCTCCTGCTCTAATTGTGCCAATGAAACTGTGGCTCCTGCTCTAATTGTGCCAATAAAACTGGGGCTCCTGCTCTAATTGTGCCAATAAAACTGGGGCTCCTGCTCTAATTGTGCCAATAAAACTGGGGCTCCTGCTCTAATTGTGCCAATGAAACTGGGGCTCCTGCTCTAATTGTGCCAATGAAACTGGGGCTCTTGCTATAATTGTACCAATAAAACTGGGGCTCCTGCTCTAATTGTGCCAATAAAACTGGGACTCCTGCTCTAATTGTGCCAATGAAACTGGGACTCCTGCTCTAATTGTGCCAATAAAACTGGGTCTCCTGCTCTAATTGCGCCAATGAAAATGGGGCTCCTGCTCTAATTGTGCCAATGAAAATGGGGCTCCTGCTCTAATTGTGCCAATGAAGCTGGGGCTCCTGCTCTAATTGTGCCAATGAAAATGGGGCTCCTGCTCTAATTGTGCCAATGAAACTTGGACTCCTGCTCTAATTGTGCCAATGAAACTTGGACTCCTGCTCTAATTGCGCCAATGAAAATGGGACTCCAGCTCTAATTGTGCCAATGAAAATGGGGCTCCTGCTCTAATTGTGCCAATGAAAATGGGGCTCCTGCTCTAATTGTGCCAATGAAAATGGGGCTCCTGCTCTAATTGTGCCATTTAAACTGGGGCTCCTGCTCTTATGGTGCCAATGAAACTGGGGCGTCCAGCTCTAACTGTGCCAATAAAACTGGGACTCCTGCTCTAATTGTGCCAATTAAATTGGGGCTCCTGCTCTAACTGTGCCAATAAAACTGGGACTCCTGCTCTAATTGTGCCAATTAAATTGGGGCTCCAGCTCTAACTGTGCCAATAAAACTGGAGCTGCTGCTCTAACTGTGCCAATAAAACTGGGGCTCCAGCTCTAACTGTGCCAATAAAACTGGAGCTCCTGCTCTAATTGTGCCAATGAAACTGGAGCTGCTGCTCTAATTGTGCCAATGAAACTATAGCTGCTGCTCTAATTGTGCCAATAAAACTGGAGCTCCTGCTCTAATTGTGCCAATGAAAATGGAGCTGCTGCTCTAATTGTGCCAATAAAACTGGAGCTCCTGCTCTAATTGTGCCAATGAAACTGGAGCTGCTGCTCTAATTGTGCCAATAAAACTGGAGCTCCTGCTCTAATTGTGCCAATGAAACTGGAGTTGCTGCTCTAATTGTGCCAATGAAACTGGAGCTGCTGCTCTAATTGTGCCAATGAAACTGGAGCTGCTGCTCTAATTGTGCCAATGAAACTGGAGCTGCTGCTCTAATTGTGCCAATAAAAATGGGGCTCTTGCTCTAATTGTGCCAATGAAACTTGAGCTGCTGCTCTAATTGTGCCAATAAAACTGGAGCTCCTGCTCTAATTGTGCCAATGAAACTGGAGCTGCTGCTCTAACTGTGCCAATAAAACTGGGGCTCCAGCTCTAACTGTACCAATAAAACTGGAGCTCCTGCTCTAATTGTGCCAATGAAACTGGAGCTGCTGCTCTAATTGTGCCAATGAAACTATAGCTGCTGCTCTAATTGTGCCAATAAAACTGGAGCTCCTGCTCTAATTGTGCCAATGAAACTGGAGCTGCTGCTCTAATTGTGCCAATAAAACTGGAGCTCCTGCTCTAATTGTGCCAATGAAACTGGAGCTGCTGCTCTAATTGTGCCAATAAAACTGGAGCTCCTGCTCGAATTGTGCCAATGAAACTGGAGCTGCTGCTCTAATTGTGCCAATGAAACTGGAGCTGCTGCTCTAATTGTGCCAATGAAACTGGAGCTGCTGCTCTAATTGTGCCAATGAAACTGGAGCTGCTGCTCTAATTGTGCCAATAAAAATGGGGCTCTTGCTCTAATTGTGCCAATGAAACTGGGGCTCTTGCTATAATTGTACCAATAAAACTGGGGCTCCTGCTCTAATTGTGCCAATAAAACTGGGACTCCTGCTCTAATTGTGCCAATGAAACTGGGACTCCTGCTCTAATTGTGCCAATAAAACTGGGTCTCCTGCTCTAATTGCGCCAATGAAAATGGGGCTCCTGCTCTAATTGTGCCAATGAAAATGGGGCTCCTGCTCTAATTGTGCCAATGAAGCTGGGGCTCCTGCTCTAATTGTGCCAATGAAAATGGGGCTCCTGCTCTAATTGTGCCAATGAAACTTGGACTCCTGCTCTAATTGTGCCAATGAAACTTGGACTCCTGCTCTAATTGCGCCAATGAAAATGGGACTCCAGCTCTAATTGTGCCAATGAAAATGGGGCTCCTGCTCTAATTGTGCCAATGAAAATGGGGCTCCTGCTCTAATTGTGCCAATGAAAATGGGGCTCCTGCTCTAATTGTGCCATTTAAACTGGGGCTCCTGCTCTTATGGTGCCAATGAAACTGGGGCGTCCAGCTCTAACTGTGCCAATAAAACTGGGACTCCTGCTCTAATTGTGCCAATTAAATTGGGGCTCCTGCTCTAACTGTGCCAATAAAACTGGGACTCCTGCTCTAATTGTGCCAATTAAATTGGGGCTCCAGCTCTAACTGTGCCAATAAAACTGGAGCTGCTGCTCTAACTGTGCCAATAAAACTGGGGCTCCAGCTCTAACTGTGCCAATAAAACTGGAGCTCCTGCTCTAATTGTGCCAATGAAACTGGAGCTGCTGCTCTAATTGTGCCAATGAAACTATAGCTGCTGCTCTAATTGTGCCAATAAAACTGGAGCTCCTGCTCTAATTGTGCCAATGAAAATGGAGCTGCTGCTCTAATTGTGCCAATAAAACTGGAGCTCCTGCTCTAATTGTGCCAATGAAACTGGAGCTGCTGCTCTAATTGTGCCAATAAAACTGGAGCTCCTGCTCTAATTGTGCCAATGAAACTGGAGTTGCTGCTCTAATTGTGCCAATGAAACTGGAGCTGCTGCTCTAATTGTGCCAATGAAACTGGAGCTGCTGCTCTAATTGTGCCAATGAAACTGGAGCTGCTGCTCTAATTGTGCCAATAAAAATGGGGCTCTTGCTCTAATTGTGCCAATGAAACTTGAGCTGCTGCTCTAATTGTGCCAATAAAACTGGAGCTCCTGCTCTAATTGTGCCAATGAAACTGGAGCTGCTGCTCTAACTGTGCCAATAAAACTGGGGCTCCAGCTCTAACTGTACCAATAAAACTGGAGCTCCTGCTCTAATTGTGCCAATGAAACTGGAGCTGCTGCTCTAATTGTGCCAATGAAACTATAGCTGCTGCTCTAATTGTGCCAATAAAACTGGAGCTCCTGCTCTAATTGTGCCAATGAAACTGGAGCTGCTGCTCTAATTGTGCCAATAAAACTGGAGCTCCTGCTCTAATTGTGCCAATGAAACTGGAGCTGCTGCTCTAATTGTGCCAATAAAACTGGAGCTCCTGCTCGAATTGTGCCAATGAAACTGGAGCTGCTGCTCTAATTGTGCCAATGAAACTGGAGCTGCTGCTCTAATTGTGCCAATGAAACTGGAGCTGCTGCTCTAATTGTGCCAATGAAACTGGAGCTGCTGCTCTAATTGTGCCAATAAAAATGGGGCTCTTGCTCTAATTGTGCCAATGAAACTGGAGCTGCTGCTCTAATTGTGCCAATAAAACTGGAGCTCCTGCTCTAATTGTGCCAATGAAACTGGAGCTGCTGCTCTAATTGTGCCAATAAAACTGGAGCTCCTGCTCTAATTGTGCCAATGAAACTGGAGCTGCTGCTCTAATTGTGCCAATGAAACTGGAGCTGCTGCTCTAATTGTGCCAATGAAACTGGAGCTGCTGCTCTAATTGTGCCAATAAAAATGGGGCTCTTGCTCTAATTGTGCCAAAACAACTTGAGCTCCTGCTCTAATTGTGCCAATGAAACTGGGGCTCCTGCTCTAATTGTGCCAATAAAACTGGGGCTCCTGCTCTAATTGTGCCAATGAAACTGGGGCTCCTGCTCTAATTGTGCCAATGAAACTGGGGCTCCTGCTCTAATTGTGCCAATGAAACTGGGGCTCTTGCTCTAATTGTGCCAATGAAACTGGGGTTTCTGCTCTAATTGTGCCAATGAAACTGGGGCTCCTGCTCTAATTGTGCCAATGAAACTGGGGCTCTTGCTCTAATTGTGCCAATGAAACTGGGGCTCCTGCTCTAATTGTGCCAATGAAACTGGGGCTCTTGCTCTAATTGTGCCAATGAAACCCGGGGCTCCTGCTCTAATTGTGCCAATGAAACTGGGGCTCTTTCTCTAATTAGAGTACATTATTGGGGGGTTTTTAGAATGTTGGCAGCATCTTTTAGGCCAGGGGTGATAAACCTTGCCCCCCCCCCCCAGATATGTTGGAACTACATTTCCCATTAAACCCAGCCAGCCTAAACAGTGTTGGAGCATCATGGGAAATGTAGTTACAAAACAACTGGGGGGACAAGGTTGAACACCCTGGCTTTAGGCTATATTGAGAGACAGAGGGAGAGAGAGAGTGGGCAGTCCTAGGCTTAATAATCCCATTCTGGTAGACAAGGGGTTAGCAGTAGTGTTTTTGTGGGTTTGAGATACATTTAACCCACCAACCACACTATTGTTAACCCTTTGTCTATCAGAGAGAGAGAGAGTTTATTAAGCCTAAGTCTGCCCAATTTGTTTCAATACAGCTGCAAAATATCCATTACAACACTCTGAAGATCTCTGATATGCAGCTTGTGCATAACTCTGTTCTGTCTAACTGCTCATTTCAACGATAAAGCATAAAAACAATACAAAAATTAATACCTATTCTTATATTCTGTAATTCTCGTTTTGGGAAGAGGTTAATAATTTTCATATTTTTCAAAAGACATATAAGACATATTAGCAAAACTGTATCTAAATGTGATAGCATTAGGGTGATCATATTGCCGCTTTAAAAAGGGACATATATGAAAAATACATTTGTCAGGGCTGTTTTCAGGGCTGTTTAAATAAATGTTTTGTATAAGAACTCTGACATATGTATTTTTCATATGTGTCCCTTTTAAAGTGGCAATATGGTCACCCTAGATAGCATGTATAGCAAATTTAATTCAAATTTACGTTTTTTTTTTTTTTTTAATTTTCATTATTATGTGTTAGTTAGTTTGTGTTCAAAAGCTACAATGTACATTTTTTTCCTTCAGATAGACATTAAAGATTACAAGTAGCACGCTAACTTTTGCGCATGAGCAATATCAGGTTTTTCAACTTATTGCAGATGACGGAAAGAGCGCTTGTATTACAAATTAAAAGTAATTGCGAGAGCACAACCGTGATTTATACTTGCTGGGTTAGCGCAACTTGAAAGAAACAACATAAATGCCTTTAAAATTACAGTTAGACTCATATATACACTATCTGTTAATAATCATTCACACACACACACATATATGTAGATAGATATAGATAGATGATAGATAGATAGACAGATAGATAGATAGATAGATAGATAGATAGATAGATAGATAGATAGATAGATAGATATATTTAAAAAAGTTATAAGGGTTCAAAGGTATATGATAAATGAAAAGGAGTTTGACTGCAAAGAGCTTTATTGTATATATACATACATATACATGTCTAAATATGTGTATGTATGTATGTATGTATATATATTTGTATACATACATACATACATACATACATACATACACATATTTAGACATGCTTGCTTCCGGTCATGTGACCGGGAGTAAGCAGCTCTGAGTTACACTGTTGCGAGTGAATGCTGTGAGATAATGGAGACGGCTATAAACAGCTTGTTAGCGTCAGTGGAGGCCAGTTCGGTGTACAGATAGCCGCTGTAAGGTAACAGCTGAGTGAAAGAGATCCGTAGAGGAAGTATAGTGGTGTCCTGGGAGGTCATAAACTAGACACAGGAATTATCGTAGTTAGCAGCTTGCTTCAGATTGTACGATTTAACAGAGGAACAATGAATTGAATAAATCCTCTTGAAGGAAATATGGCAAAGGAATTACTTCAGCCATTGTAATCCAAATGTTAGAGAACAGTAATCAGATAACGTGCTCTGGCTGAGCTTCAGTTAGGTTAACAAACAAATTACTAAGCACTTGTTTGCAGCTGAGTGAGTCCCTATAAAGGTAAAGGGGGAGGGGCCAGAGGAAATCCTGACACTAGCCTATAGCTGGATGTAGGAAGGCCAAAAAATCGCCAAGTAAGCTAGAAGAACTCTGTGGTGTATGTAGATAAACGTACCCCAGTGATGTGCAAGCTATCAGAAGAACATAATCTGTGTAACGCTGAGAACGTACCCAGCCATTTTTGCAGGCTAAAAGGGGCAGGCTAAATCAGCGTGTTGCATCAACCATGCTGGTAACGCCTCCCAGACCAATAGCTGGATAGGGGAGGGCACGGACACACCGTACTAAATAGACACAATCAGCTGTGTATGGGGACACAAGTAACCCCTGTTGTATGCAAGCTATATGGAGCCAAATAGTACTATGTAGCTCCCTATATTATATTGGAGAGATACCGGAAAACATTTATGGGGAAACAATTAAACCCAATCCCAGGGTGAAAATTAATCTATTGATATCCACTACATAGTACCTAGCCTAAAAAGATCACATACATGCAGTTTAAGCACAACATTTACAAAATGTATATAGCCTGATTAAATAATAATAGATAGTGCTAAATACTCACAATTCTGCTTCAAAGTATAGCCTCTGCAACTGACAACAAGTACATAAATAAATACATATATATCCATGTACATCAGTACAGGGGAGCTAACAAATATAACAAAGATCACTGTCATGACCTTAAGTATTAGACTGTATATCAGTTAAAACTCTGAGACAATAAAACACATCGCATACATTTTCATGCTTCCCAACATTTGAAAAATTTAAATTTAAACCAGGGCTATTGGAGCAGATCCTATGGGCAGGTTGGGCAGTAGAGGATGTAGTCATGTGATCTGCAAGAAGAGTTTAAGCAAAATAGACTATAGACAGACAGATAGATAGATAGATAGATAGATAGATAGATAGATAGATAGATAGATAGATAGATGGATAGATATTTAGATAAATAGATGGATGGATAGATAGATAGACAGATAGATGATTGATAGATAGATAGATAGATAGATAAATAAATAGATGGATGGATGGATAGATAGATAGATAGATAGAAACCGATTTTTAAATGCAATTCTTTCCTATAGATGGTAGAAAAAAATGTCCCTTTAAGTCACTTGCAGCTGAACTTTACAGATGAAGACAACAAAAATGCAATTTAAGTAAAAAAACAAAACAGTTAAACGTCATTTTTATTTGCAGAACAGAAAAAAAAGATTAGTTGATAAATGTAACATATTGGACAAGTCTTTCATTGCTTTTGTATTTTAGGTATTTATAATCAGTCGTAATTGTAGTGGGCTATTCTTTAAAGAAAATTGCATTGGAGAAATGTCACAGTATTAACACTTACAATAACTCAATAACAGCACAGCACAGGTGTTTGCTAATGAAAAACACAAACACGTTTAACTTATGCTATAAATAAGCAGAAAACTTTATTTCCCAAAGGAAACTCTGCCTCTGTTTTAGTAAACATAGTAAAAACAAAACATAGCATATGTAGATGTTTAAAGCCAAGCAAGGTTCATTCTATGGGGTAGATTTATTATGCTGCGGATGCAGCTGTTTCCGCGCGAGCCTTCAGTCTCGCCGGAAACAAAAGTTAAGAAGCATCGGTCATAAGACCGTTGGTCCTTGAAGCGAAAGTCAACCCCAGCATTTTGAAACGCTAGGATTGACCATTGATACAGTTAAAGGGGTCTTTCATTCATGAAGTATAAGATATTTCATGTAGAAAGCTCCTTTATTTGTTTTAATCGATCGCCGTATTGAGTTACTAAGGAAGCCCACGGCAGATCACTGTTTTCCTTGAAATGTGACGTTTTCACCTCTTAGCCATTAGTCGTGTGATAAATCTGGCTCGGCGCCCTTGGGAGCTGGATTTACTGCACGGCTATTTGCTAAGAGGTGGAAACGTCACCTCTTAGCAAAAAATGTTTTTTGCCATGGGTTTCAGTAGCAGCGAAGAACGGCAATCGGTTGAAACAAATTAAGGAGCTTTCTACATAAAGTATCTTATACTTCATGAATGAAAGTCCCCTTTCTTTGTTTCAATAGGCAATCCTAGCATTTCAAAAACGCTAGGATTGACTTTCTCTTTTACTCATCCACAACTTCTGAGGTTGTGGACAGCAATCATCCCGATTGGATACGATCGGGATGATTGACACCCCCTGCTAGCAGCCGATTGGCCGCAAATTTGCAGGGGGCGGCATTGCACAAGCATTTCTGGAGATATGCTGTCAGCATTTAGCGATGTCGGGCAGACATGATCCGCTGTAGCCCGACACTTGATAAATTTACCCCATTATCAGTCTTGTGTAAATATTTTGTGTTTATGGTTGTCTACATATAAGCTCAGTTATTTTACAAATAATTTTGTAGGGATAAATATTTACTTCTATAAAAAAGGCATTTGACATTATTTCACACTTGGTTTGCTTAAATGACGTATTTAAACTGATCATTTAGGGATGGCCTAAACTACCTAGGTATACATTTTAAATGATCTGCATTGAACAGACATAGGGGCCGATTTATCATCGGTCTGTCCGACATATCATCGAATCATGTCCAACAGACATTGCTGAATGTTGTCAGCATACGCCGTCAGCATTTATCATTGCACAAGCTTGTGCAATGCCGCCCCCTGCAGATTCGTGGCCAATTGGCCAACAGCAGGTGGGTGTTAATCAGCCCGATCGTATAGAATCAGGCGGATTGATGTCCGCAGCCTCAGAGCAGGCGGACCAGTTATGGAGCAGCGGTCTTAAGACCGCTGCTTCATAACTGCTGTTTCCGGCAAGTCTAAAGGCTCGCGAGGAAACAGGGGCATTAAGCTCCATTCAGAGCTTGATAATTCGGCCCCATAGAGTTCATTTTTCAACACATTTCACCTGGGTCTAAAATGGAACAAATCAGTTATCTTCTGTCTAAGGGCCCGATGCTAATAGCATTGTGATAATAATGGCAATATTTTAAAAGGGGATCCATCTTGCAATCAAGATTGGCTGTAAAATGTTAAAAAGGACTGAAATCTGTTTTTGAAGGTAATCTCAACAAGAGGCATTTTACTATACTTCTCTGTGGGAAGTGATACTTCTATAACACTGGCAGAATTTTAAAACAGCATTGCCACCTGAATTGAAGCTGTAATATAAATGATACCTTGAAGAACAATGCAATTTACATGTGTGAACAGAAACTGAACCCCTTTTGTAACAAAATAATAGAAAAACTATGACATGAATAATACACCTCTAGGAGGTGAGGAAGTGGAGGATTGTGGGTATATTGTACATGACGTGTAATTTATGTATTATCCTGTAAAATGCCATAATATGTATGTAAAGTTTTTGCTTGATTTAAATAAACGTGGTTTTTTTTTAGAAAGAATATTGTATCTGCAGCTTTTTTGTTTTAGAAAAGTATGTTTTTTTTTTGTTTTTGTTAACTTTTTTTTAACTTTGCACTGTGTAAAAAGTGTTTTTTTGGAATTGACAGGTTTATTATTTCTTCTATTTTTCTAGCCAATATAATTTAACACTATACTGAATGCATTTTAGGTGTTATTACCATAGAAGATATGTGTTACAGTGAGGTTGAAATATTATTAATAGTAATTATAAAGTAAACACTTTACATATATATTATAGCATTTTACAATATAACATCTTTATTAAGAATGCTGATGCAGACATTGGGGCATATGTATCAAGCTCCGAATGGAGCATGATGCCCCGTGTTTCTGGCGAGTCATCAGACTTGCCAGAAACAGCAGTTATGAAGCAACGGTCACAAAGACCGCTGCTCCATAACCTATCCGCCTGCTCTGAGCAGGCGGACAGACATCGCCGGAAATCAACCCGATCGAGTATGATCGGGTTGATTGACATCCCCCTGCTGGTGGCCAATAGTCCGCGAGTCTGCAGGGGGCGGCATTGCACCAGCAGCTCTTGTGAGCTGCTGGTGCAATGCTGAATACGGCGAGCGTATTGCTCGCCGTATTCAGAGAGGTCTGGTAGACCTGATCTGCAGTGTCGGATCAGGTCCGCCAGACCTTGATAACTAGAGGTCATAGTGATTATATAGGAGTTCCGTGGAAGTTTCATGAGCATTCAATCGGAGTAAACTCTAGTTCAAAGGTGGAACTTTGCCTGGAGTTTCTCATTGTAAATGGTCTACACTCCATGTTAGGTTCACCTTTTCATTATATCAATCTTGCCAACTGATAATAAATTGTAAAACGTTTGCTAAATGTAAAGTGGAACTTAGTTTAGATATGTATTATTTGAACTGTTGCTACACAGAAATCATGTTTATATTTAGTTCATTCTTTGTTGTAGAAATATGCTTTGAATACGTCTACTGCTGAGATCCGAGATCACTGGTGATGTGGGCAGGTTTTTGCTCAAACAGCGACCCCTATTCTTTCTTATGAAAAGCATATCACCGCTCATTGGGACAAAGAGGGTAAGCTCACTTTTTTATAAAATGTTGCCAGACCCACAGATTCTCAGACTGGTGATACAAAAAGGCAATTTCTTGCGAGTCTGATGATCCTTTTATCAACAGGTGTAGGTAACTAAATAAATATATTAACAGTAGGCACTTAACATTTTCAAATAAACAATGGGTATGAAGTCTCCATTTCAGAGCTCAGGATTCAGGTCTACTTGTAGATGTTATTCATTTGTCAGAGCTTTTATACTTTAAAAACATCCAGAGCTCATGAAGAGTAACAGATAGGGTACTTCACTTGTGGTCTCGAGTATTTCAGACCATTATTTATGCTTATTATTTTTTTTTTATATCTGTTTGTTTTATTTGTTTTTTGCTTTTTAAAAAAGGAAATAAAAAAAATATTTCCATAATAAATGTTGGTTCTTAAAAAGTGAATCATACGACAAAATTTATTAAAATAAACAAATTTTAAATTCAAACTTTGTTGGACACTTTTTAACATGATGCTTGATTTAAATAGAGTGGAAATTAAATGTGTCCTTTCAGCCACAGCATTACTGTCATGGGACTAAAAGTCTCTAGCATGTCTGAATGTCTTGAAAGCCTGAACCTCTGCACTATCTAATGGTCCGTTAGGGCTTCCACACCACGATGGGGCAAAAACAATCTGGGAACCCATATAGATTGTCTATAACTGACACTATCATCCCATTGCTCCAAAGCAAGCCATTGTCAACGTGGGCTTCTATAGGTTGCAGCAGCAAATAGTAGAACATTAATCTTAAAACACAATTGTAAAATTACTAAGCTTTAAAGGGATAGTCTACTTGAAAATGTTTTTACCCATTCCAGTTTTGCATAACCAACACGGTTATATTAATACACTTTTATCTCTGTGATTACCCTGTATCTAAGCCTCTGCAAACTGCTCCTTATCTCAGTTACATTAATACACGTTTATCTCTGTAATAACCTTGTATCTAAGCCTCTGCAGACTGCCCCTTATCTCAGTTATATTAATATACTTTTTATCTCTGTGATTACCCTGTATCTAAGCCTTTGCAGACTGCCCCTTATCTCATTTATATTAATACACTTTTATCTCTGTAATAACCTTGTAGCTAAGCCTCTACAGACTGCACCTTATCTCAGTTATATTAATATACTTTTTACCTCTGTTATTACCTTGTATCTAAGCCTCTGCAGACTGCTCCTTATCTTAGCTATATTAATACACTTTTATCTCTGTGATTACCTTGTATCTAAGCCACTGCAGACTGCCCCCTTTTCAGTTCTTTTGACAGACTTGCATTTTAGCCAATCAGGGCTGATTCCTAAATAACTTCACAGGAGTGAGTACAATGCTTATCTATATGGCACACATGAACTAACAATATCTGACTGCGAAAGCTGTCAAAATGCACTGATATAAGAGGTGGCCTTCAAGGGCTTAGCAATTAGCATATGAGCCTACCTAGGTTTCACTTTCAACAAAGAATACCAAGAGAATAAAAAAATTGATGATAAAAGTGAAATGGAAAGTTCTGTAAAACTGCATGCCTTATCTGACTCATGAAAGTTTAATTTTGACTAGACTGTCCCTTTAATATCTGCCAACCGCGCTGTTAGGCTCCATATGGGACGCCATCTATATGCATCTCTCAGAAAATAACTAATAACTAAAAACTTGCTTTGTTCTTATAATATTTTCAAAGCCTTTGTTTTACATATCTCACTGATTCCAGAAATATATTACGTGTGCTTGGGTGGTCTTATTCTTTTCATTTTTGTTGTGGTTTAAATGGACCTCTGATGACTGCGTCTTGCATCCTTCAGTGCATTTCTTATTACTAAGACTGATTTGCTGAATGTCACACTGTGTCAGATATTTTGCCACCGGCACTTTTATGTAGCATAATTTCACTGTTCCTTCACTAAGCTTCCTTCCACAGCTGCATTGACAGTGGTAGGTGTCGCTATATTGTTTCTTTGAGTCACTGCGTAGTAATGTAGGATTCTGCTCCAGCCGTTCAGCAACAGGTATAATGTTATAAATACAGGTTTCCTTTTTAAAAAGCAATTGCTACAATATCTGTATGACACCAAAAACTACAGTGACATATTAAAAATGATACCAAAAAGTTTCTTAACTAAATGCCAATATAATATTACAAAACAGGCACATTGCATTTGTCCCCCAGCTATTTACAGGCAATAGTGTTGTTTATTTTAGAATGAGGAGAATGATTTCATTTTACTGCTATAAACATATAAAACACGCTGAGCCAATCTGCTGCTGGGAGCTTAGGTGTAGAATGTTAAATACGTTGCTATTGACGCATCAGTGTAAAACATCATGTACATTGTAAACACTTCATCTTAATACCAGATGTTAGTAGACTGCTAACGAACCGCAAAACCAAAATTATAATTGTATATTACACTATGTAATGGGAAGATCACATGAAAACATTGCTGATTGTTTAAACTCATTAAGCTAATTCCTACTATTTCTATCTATCTATCTATCTATCTATCTATCTATCTATCTATCATCTATCTATCTATCTATCTATCTATCTCTATCTATCATCTGTCTGTCTATCTCTCTGTCTGTCTATCATTTCTCCTTCTGTATACAAAAAGTTTATTTGTGACACTCAAATAAAGAGAATGCTAAAAATTCTAAAAGTTATGAAATTCTAAAATAAAGAATTTTCACATCAGCAAAGAAAGAGCAGTCTCTGCCCTATCTAGACACTTTTTAGAGGTACACAATGGAGAAGTTGGTTCCTTCAGGTGGCAGGCTATAGAATTGATCCAAAAAAACCCTGGGGGGGGGGGGGGGAGACAAATTCCAGATATTGTCACGACAGGAAATATACTGGATACACAAATTGGGTAGCCTGCTACCCGTTGGATTCAACTCTGAGTTTGACATTATAAATTATTGGAATAGGTGAAATTTTTGACTCTCTAGTTTGACTAACATCAACTAGCTCAGGATAGTACTACCATTAGTAAATGCAGTCAAGAGGGAGTCTGTTACAGTACAGCTGACCTTATGGATATATCTACTAAATGAATGGATAGGTAATGAGCTTTAAGCTAGGTTATTATTTAGATTGTATGTCAGCGGTTACCTTATGGTATTGCATTATACTTATTGTTTAGCTAATTATATGGTAATCTAAATGGTCTAAACAATATTATTATGTACCTGTAGATACAATTTTGTCTCACTATTTAGGGAATTAAATTCTAAGATTGCGTAACACTCGTGGGTTTGTCCAGACATGATTATCCAATTGGATTCATGTCTGGATTTAGACTCTAGGGAACATATCTAGTTTTTTTATATGTGGTGAATAGATATATATGGTCATGTTAGTATCAACAATTGGTTCACTACTTTGTTAGATTTAATGTGCTAATTCACATTTCTAATCATATGTGGTAAACAGATACATACGGTCATGTTAGTATCAGCATTGGGTTTAATTACCAAGGTTAACTCTATATATAGTTCTGAGTATACTGTCACATTCAATTTAATTTAATTTTCTTATTAATAGACAACTTATATTAGGTTTCTAAAAAATACATAATGTTCTGTGCCAAATTTATAAATAATCTGTACAATAAAGGTGTCTTTTTGTTTAAGACAGACAACAAACAGTTAAAAAATGGGAGGAATTGGATTCTCCAATGGGAGGATACCATTTAATTTAAAAGTCCTGCATAGCAGGTAGATTTTAAGTTTATGACTACGGTCCCAGAGACCGAAACCGGTCAAACTCTTTTTCTCATTTTTTAAATATACAGGAGCACTTGTTTTGTTTTATGGATTTGTAATAAAGTTTTTTTTTTAAGAAACACAGCTCTGGTGTCATTCTTAGGATTTAAACAAAGGAACAATTTTCTCTTTTTTTCATATTTTATTGTGGAGCACTGGGACTTCATTCAGCATTTGATTCCCTTGTTTTCCGTTGGGACTATTTGGCTTATACCTTACCCCTAGCTTGGAGGGAGGAGCATCTGGGCTGTGCAGCTAGCGTGACAGAGAGACACCTAAACCAACCGCTGGAAACACGCTGGGACGGCCGCCAATCTCCTAGGACGAGAAGAACTGCAGTAAAGCGGGAGACCCAAGAGGAGAAGCCACGACCAGTGGCACCAACACCGGAGCGCAAGGATTGTAAGACGCTCCGAGTGTCAACCAATGAGGAGGAACCGCGAACAGCGATACTTAGAAATAGACGCCGATAATCTTGAGCAGCGGCGGTGATATCAAGTATGGTAAAGAATATTTTTCTACTAATAGCCATTTAGCTTGTGGCAGTTACTGTTGTGCAGATTTATGTATGCCACATTTAAGCTTGATATAGCCTTTGTGAGTGTTGCTTCTGTCTTAAAAGGAGTACAACTTTTGCATGCATGCATACTTTCTTGCCTTGAACTGCCAGCTATCACTGGACTGCTTTGAGTTTGTTTGTATACGCTATGTGCTTGATGCCTGACATTTCACTGCAGCGTTTGATGGATGTGGATATTGTGGTCTCTATCACCAGCTGCTTGTTGCATAAGTAACGGCCCAGGTATTAGCTCCCAGCACCCACTAAAATTGCCTGAGAATTTTTGGTCCACTATTTCTGCTTCATCATTTCAAAAAGAATTTTGTTGTAATATTTGGCCAAGAGCTGATAACCCCAAGCGTTTGGGCTTGCATCTGAAAGCTAGATAATTGATTTGCTATGTTTTTATTTGTGGGACATCTTTAGTGAGTTAGTTGGACCCTATCTGTTCTGGGAACACTGCCCATGTCAGGTAATGTCTGGAAATGTACAGACAGGTGGTTGCTAGAGTCAGGGGAAGTCCAGTGCATGGTTTTATATAAAAGTGTATATTTAAATAGTGAAAGGACCAAATAGATATAAAATATTTTCAATTTAAAAGACCTAGATGTACATAGGTGTTTGTAACCTTGCAATTGCAACAAGACAATCTTCATTTTGTTGTCCATATTACATCTTGCAAAGATTTAATACATGTGAAACTTTCACTAAATTAGGTGGTAAATTGTATACAGTGTAACCGCTTTTCTGTCACTTGCTAGAAACACTGACATTGCCCCATTCATCTTATTTTTAATTAGGTAAAGATACTAAAATCTTGGAAACCGATGTCCCCTATAGTGAGCATTGCCGGGAAAACTAAATGCATTTCTTGTAATGTGTATTGTTCCTCTGGGTACAGAACACGCACTAGAGACTCATGAACTGATCCTAAAACGATCATAAATCTATCAGCTGACACAGATCTTCAGCCTGAATATGTAACAACTATATCCCCTGTTACCACTATGTATTTATATCACATTTCAATTTGAGAAAGAGTAATGGTTCTATTCTGTAGGCACCTAAAATGCTCACAGTACTTCTTTTTAACATTTTACTTCATTCATATTTGTTGTAAATTATTTATTTTAAGCATTATTCAATTGCATTTCATTTACTATATTTTAAGAAAAATTTGCTACTTGTTTCCCTTTTTCAATCGAAATAAAGGGTCCATTACAAATTATATATAAAAAAAAAAAAACTTTAAATGTCTTTAATTTACTTGAGTTTCAACACCATATTGACGCCAACCTCTCTTTACCTGACCTGCCTACTGCTCTCTTAGTAAATGTTCTGGGGTCAATTTATTAATGTACGAGCGGACATGATACGACGTAGCATATCATGTCCGCTGCACATCAATAAATGCAGACAGCATACACTTTCGGCATTTATCATTGCACCAGCAGTTCTTGTGAACTGCTGGTGCAATGCTGCCGCCTGCAGATTTGCGGCCAATCGGGTGTCAATCAACCTGATCATATTCGATTGGGTTGATTTCTGTCCGCGGCCTCAGAATAGGCGGACAGGTTATGGAGCAGCGGTCTTTAGACCGCTGCTTCATAACTTCTGTTTCCGGCAAGCTTGAATGTGAGCCGTACGGAGCTTGATAAATTGACCCCATTAACTGCTTCTCTAAATATATTACACTGCTCTTCACTTCCTTAAAATTACTTTGTTAAAGGGACATGAAATCTACATTTTTTATTTTATGATTCAGATAGAGCATATAATTATAAACATATTTTCAATTTACCTTTATCTAATTTCCTTTATTCTCTTAGTATACTTTGTTGAAGACACAACAATGCACTAATGGGAGGTAGATGATTGCATTGGGTCAGCCAATAACATGGGCTTATATGTGCAGTAACCAATCAGAAGCTTCTGAGCCTACCTAAGCGTATACAAAGAGAATGAAACAAAATATATAATGGAAGTCAATTGTAAAGTTTTTTAATCCCTTAACGACCGAGGACGTGCAGGGTACGTCCTCAAAAAAAAGGCAGTTACCCTGCACGTCCTCGGTGTGGAAAGCAGCTGGAAGCGATCCTGCTCGCTTCCAGCTGCTTTCCGGTTATAGCAGTGATGCCTCGATATGGAGGCATCCTGCAATAACCTTTTTAAACCATCCGGTGCAGAGAGAGCCACTCTGTGGCCCTCTCTGCACCGGAGATCGGTGGCTTACTGCGTTGGTGGGTGGGAGCCGGACCGGGAGGCCGGTGGCGGCCATTGATGGCCCTTGTGATGTGGAGGGGGCACTGATGCGCGCACGTGCATGGGAGGGCGGGGGAGGGCACGTGCACGGGGAGGGAGCGGGTGGGAACCGCTACACTACAGAAAAAAAAGTGTAGGAAAAGGAAAAAAAATGTAAAAAAGTAAACAAATAAAAAGAAAAACCTATCAGTTAGGTGGTGGGGGTTGGTCTGTGGGGAGGGGGAAGCTACACTACAGAAAAACTGGGCAAAAAATAAAAAAAACATATTTTTTTGCAAACTGGGTACTGGCAGACAGCTGCCAGTACCCAAGATGGCCCCCAATAAGGCAGAGGGGAGGGTTAGAGAGCGGTTTTGGGGGGATCAGGGAGGTTGGGGGCTAAGGGGGGGATCCTACACAGTAGCATATGTAAATATGCCAAAATATATATATATTTAAAAAAAAAAAAAAAAAACTTTTATTTTAGTACTGGCAGACTTTCTGCCAGTACTTAAGATGGCGGGGACAATTGTGGGGTGGGGGAGGGAAGGGAGCTGTTTGGGAGGGATCAGGAGGTGGGATGTGTCAGGTGGGAGGCTGATCTCTACACTAAAGCTAAAATTAACCCTGCAAGCTCCCTACAAGCTATCTAATTTACCCCTTCACTGCTAGCCATAATACACGTGTGATGCGCAGCAGCATTTACCGGCCTTCTAATTACCAGAAAGCAACGCCAAAGTCATATATGTCTGCTATTTCTGAACAAAGGGGATCCCAGAGAAGCATTTACAACCATTTGTGCCACAATTGCACAAGCTGTTTGTAAATGATTTCAGTGAGAAACCTAAAATTGTGAAAAATTTAGCGTTTTTTTTTAATTTGATCGCATTTGGCGGTAAAATGGTGGCATGAAATATACCAAAATGGGCCTAGATCAATACTTGGGGTTGTCTAGTACACTACACTAAAGCTAAAATTAACCCTACAAGCTCTCTAAAAGCTCCCTAATTAACCCCTTAACTGCTGGGCATAATACACTTGTGGTGCGCAGTGGCATTTAGCGGCCTTCTAATTACCAAAAAGCAACGCCAAAGCCATATATGTCTGCTATTTCTCAACAAAGGGGATCCCATAGAAGAATTTACAACCATTTATGCCATAATTGCACAAGTTGTTTGTAAATAATTTCAGTGAGAAACCGAAAGTTTGTGAAAAGAATTTGTGAAAAAGTGAACGATTTTTTGTATTTGATCGCATTTGGCGGTGAAATGGTGGTATGAAATATACCAAAATTGGCCTAGATCAATACTTTGGGATGTCTACTAAAAAAAATATATATATATACATATCAAGGGATATTCAGGGATTCCTGACAGATATCAGTGTCCCAATGTAACTAGCGCTAATTTTGAAAAAAATGGTTTGGAAATAGCAAAGTGCTACTTGTATTTATGGCCCTATAACTTGCAAAAAAAAAGCAAAGCACGTGTAAACATTGGGTATTTCTAAACTCAGGACAAAATTTAGAAACTATTTAGCATGGGAGTTTTTTGGTGGTTGTAGATGTGTAACAGATTTTGGGGGTCAAAGTTAGAAAAAGTGTGTTTTTTTCCATTTTTTCCTCATATTTTATAATTTTTTTATAGTAAATTATAAGATATGATGCAAATAATGGTATCTTTCGAAAGTCCATTTAATGGCGAGAAAAACGGTATATAATTTGTGTGGGTACAGTAAATGAGTAAGAAGAAAATTACAGCTAAACACAAACACAGCAAAAATGTAAAAATAGCCTTGGTCCCAAAAGGACAGAAAATGGAAAAGTGCTGTGGTCATTAAGGGGTTAAAATCACATGCTCTGCCTGAATCATGAAAGAATAAATTTAGGTTCATGTGCCTTTAAAGACTGAGCTGTTGCTTACCCATAAGGTTGACACCACAACTATATTAATAGAGGAGTGACTATGCACAGAATATAAACTGACTTTAGCAATTTTGGTTTAAAAAGGCCAACTTGGAAAAATAAATCTTTAAGTCAGCTATTCTAATAATGCAAGTCATTGGTAAACTCAGCCTTTACAAAGTACTTGCACATTCTAAGTCAGTTAAAGGTAGTTATTAAAAACAAACGCCTTACTTGATACTAATACAGCAAAACAACCACAAATTACTAAATTGATTGGGACTTTAAGATGACTTATAGGGGCCCATTTATCAAGCTCCGGATGGAGCTTGAGGGCTCGTGTTTCTGGCGAATCTTCAGACTCGACAGAAACAGCAGTTATGCTCCATAACGCTCTCCACCTGCTCGGAACAAGCGGACAGAGATCGCCGGAATTCAACCCGATTAAGTACAATCAGGTTGATTGAAAACCCCATTGCTGGTGCAATGCTGAATACGAAGAGTATATTGCTCTCCGCATTCAGCGATGTATGTTGGACCTGATCCGCACTGTTGATGTCATGCTGTGAAATTTGTAAACCCAATAAAAATGTATTGAATAAAAAAAAAAGCTAAATTCAGGGATTTTTATCATCCCTACAATAAAATTACTAAACATATTTTCTTTATGTTTATTGCTTTTTTTTTTCAGATGTAGCCTGAAGAGTGTTGTTACCTCTCAAAAACAAGGAAATCTGTACGGCAGTTAAAGAACTAGTGAGCAGATAACTTTATTTTAGTGTAAGGAAGAAAATATGCATAGTAGCTTTATTTTTTCGGGCACAAAACATTTTTTTATTTATATTTGTTCACAGCCACTAGTCAGGTCTAACAAAACAAAGTAAAAAGGAATATCTTTTGTTGATATTTCATAAATTCATAGGTTATAGAGACAATAACTGTAATTAATAGATGCTCAAAAGGTTGCTATTGCTAAAAGGTCTCATTGTAAATGGGAAAGCATGCCGGAAATTCATTCACTTCTCTTCACCTATCTTTCCAAATAAACTGTTACTGAGTGCTCCTGCCATTAAAATCTAAAGTTGCATTAAGTTCCAAAAACATATAATCTATTTATTGCTAAGTGTTAAAAAGTGCAGAAACACACTTGGAAAACAGTAAATGTAAAAGTTTGTCAATGTAAAATATTTTTCTGTTTTGTTATAAAAACAAGAGTATTGCTAGATAGAACAAAAGGCCTATCAGAAACCTTGCAGGCAGAATAAGGGACTCATCGTAGGGTGACCATAGACATTTCAGGTGCAGAATTGTTTTTTTTTCCGCCTAATACTTTACCAAGCTTGCTCATCTCTCATTGTCTCAAAGCTGAGTACGTTATCTTGTTTTAATTTTCATTTTATGTCTCTTTATTTGTTTTAAAGTTTGCGCATCTCTTACAGTGGACTAATTTATAGATGGTTTATTTTTTCAGTTTTAATTTGTTTGTTTATTTAGTAATGATTTAAAGTCATTTTTGTGTTGCCTGTATCCTTCACAGTGGAAATTGCTCCAAGATAGCTATGGCTACACAGATTATAACAAAGCTAAACTCTGTAGAGTGGTGAGTGCTAATGTCCTGCAATTTTTTAAATTGCGATATTGAGATGAGTTTGTTCTAAACTGATATTAGAAAGGGACCAAGCATTACACACAGAAAGAGAAGCACTCTCTTAGGAACAAACATTACCTCAATAGCTTGTTCTATGGCTATTTCCAGCCTGGAAGCAGCCTCTTTTATCCCAGTTGTTCTTTTTACAAAGAAGAAATTTCCTGAAGTATATCAGCCTGATTAAACCTAACAAGGTAAGTCCAGCCCTGAAATACCAGGCAATCCTTAGTTGAGCAAGAAAAATGGCAACCTTAGATGATCGTTTTGGCCTTCTTTGGGTCTTATCAATGAGGTGCATCCATATTCATCTAAGCACATTGAGCAAAGAGTCCACATCTGGTTTCCCCCTCACCCTTAGGGAGACTTCCTCAGGGTCATATCACAAAAGCATAAAGGAGGAAGCATTCAGAAATGAGCAAGCATTTCAATACTATTATGTTTATAAAAACAAAAAGGAAAAGACCCAGAAACCACCTTGTTCCCTTTTTAATTAGCTACTATCATGTTTAAATCTGTATATGGGTGTATTTTAGTCATTTACTTCCTTCCTAATGTTATGACATTGCTCTCCAATACATGAGCATAATTAGAAACTCAACTTGCTATATTATTACTTAATGAAGCCAAATTATGAATCATTAACCTCTGCTCTGCTTCACATAACTGATGGACCAAAAACAGAATGTGTGTCCTCTGGGGAACATATAAAAGGTGAACTTGGATAATTTTAATGAACAGATGACATTTTAAAAAGTGAAATATTTTTAGATTTGGATTTTAAATATGATGAAGCACGTTGTTGACATATTGATTGAAAAACTGAAACATTGTAGCAGGTGTCGTTGCATGCTGATAGATTGGCTCTTTCTTTTCTGCTGAAAGGATTTATGTTTTTTTTCTTTGTTTTTTTTAAATGGACATTATTTGTAGCTGCAAACAAAATGTATCAATCCCAGCACTGTCACATCCACTATAAATTATATATTCAACAATATATTTTATTACCATCGCCATTTAGAAGAAAATACACAACACTTTATGCTTGATTTTCTCATCATTTTCAAAGAAAATATTTTTAACCAGTTCATCAGAGCACAGAAAATAGTCTTGCAAGCTACAAGCAAGAGCAATTATCCTATAATTCTGTCACTTTATAATACAGCTACTGTAAATCTGCTTCTAAGTAGAAAAGAGGGTGCACAGTTTAAAGCGCAGCATTCTGAATGAACACAAACATTAAAGGGGCACAGTCCTGATGTTTTGACATTAATTCAACTTGCATGTTTCCATAATTCCAACGCAATAAGATAAACATTTATTTTATGGAAGAGATAATTTTCTATCAATTAAATGCAGACACATTTCCCTAGCCCATATTCTGTTATTTTTAATGGATAATAAGGGTTAAGTGAAAGCTATTTATTTTGAGTTTTGAAGCTAACAGGAAGTGCGTGACTAGGTACAACTGGACATTAAAAAAACATTCTAATTAAAAAAAAAGTTCTATCATCTATATGAAAGTTCAGCATATAAAAAATTAAAAAAATATATTTTAGGACCTGAAAATATTAAGTGATTTTTTTTTTTTTTAATGTAAATTGAAACTAAGTCATAAAACAGAATTATAAAATGTGTTCATCCTACTAATGCTTACTGACTAATACTCTTTGGTAGATATGTGCGTCCTGCTCATTCTGATTGGCTAATAAGAATATGCCGTTGTCTTCTTCCTATATTAGAACCTCCATAGCTGTATAAGTTTCAAATTATATCTATATCTATCTATCTATCTATCTATCTATCTATCTATCTATCTATATACTGTATATATATTTATTTTCATAGAAAGGCACTCACTGGCATTGATGCAATAAATTACTTTATTTGTGACGTTTTTGGCGAGTTTAACCCCTTCCTCAGACCACCAAAAACATGTTTTTGGTGGTCTGAGGAAAGGGTTAAACTCCCCGAAACGTCACGAATAAAGTAATTTATTGCATCAATGCCAGTGAGTGCCTTTCTATGGAAATTAATATATTTGGAAGTTAAAGTGCACCCTGGAAGCTGGTAAAATTGGGAGTGCTGGTTCGTTGTTTAAAGGATTTTTTATATATATATATATATATATATATATATATATATATATATATATATATATATATATATATACACACATACAGTATATATACACACATTTTAATGTCCCTTTAAAATAAAGGCGTGTTGATATCTGTTTATTAGTAATAAATGGATACTAGATAAGTCACAGGTCAAATAGTACATTGCACAAGAAGAATTCCTTTCTCAGTTTTGCACATTTCAGTACAAATTGTTATTATTTCCTGCTGTTTTCTGCTTTCCAGTACATAATGCGTTCAGATTCTTTTTGCAAAATGTTACTTGCTCACTGTAGTCAGCGATATAAATAATGAAGCAAGCAAAGATTTCCAACAAAAACATGCTTTGATATGCAACTGAATCCACATGATCATAAAAATAACAGAATCGTACATTCTGGGTAGGTATAATAGGAAGCCATCTGTGCTTTCTCTATGTACAAACAGGAAGCAAACTTTAATTTACTCACAGTGATAAAGAGCAGACCATTTTCCTTCTACAGTATCTGTATGATCGCCATAGGATTTTCTTTTCCTTTCGTGCTGATCCATCAGTTATATAAAGTAATCGTTCATAGGAGAGTTCATTATTGACTAATTGGACAAAATATATAGGCAACAGAGAGGTACTCTGTGTCCTACTTGCATAAAATCTGTTGTTTTTTTCTCTTCTAATTGCTAATGCTTATTTGCTCCTTTTATTGCACGCCTTAGCATATTTCCAGTAATTAATATATATTTTTAAACATGAGCTTACAGACACAATGTAAAGGAGCTGTTATATAAAACAGGCTGCTTACACAATCAAATGGAGGGGGTTCTGAGTGTATTTTATGTCATTTGTATATTGGATAGTGGATGTATTTAGTTCTATTTCTAACATTGATAACTTTAAAACTATTGTTAAAAAGATATTCTAGAGAAAACATTAAGCACTCTACATTAGATAAGTTTGTTTTCAAATAAATTATTTTTTTCCCACTATGAACCCCATTTAAGAAGGTGCAAGAAGGCAAATTTCCCAGACAGGGAACCTGTCTGCTTGCATTTCCAGCCTGTGATTCAGCTTCTGTTGGCAGAAGTTATTATTGCACAAAAAATCTGTGAAATCTCAAGTGAAAGTAGGGGCTGTCCATCACCTCAGATGGATCAGTACAGGGTGATTTAGAGGTTGGGAAGCACCTGTACTCTTCTTAAGGAGTGCAAGGCTAGTAATTGGCTGATACATAAGTATGCCTCTTCTTATTGGCTCACAAGCCATGAAAAATGTTAATTAAAAACTATTTAAATTCAGATTGCAACAAATGCATCTGTATCTGTTGTGTAATTCCCACTACTCTTTATTATTTCATTAGGCTTTCCTTCTAATTGGCTGATAGGTATTTCAGACCACCAACTGTTATGGGTCCTATGGGATTTCCACTGGTTGGGAGGGCTGACCACCTACTCACTTATAGCATCTTCTACCAGGGCAAATGTTCCATTTTTACAGGGAATGTGCATTTTCTGCCAAGGACACATCCCAAACTCACTGTATGCCCATTAAAAGACTGACCCTAACCATGAGATGTCCTCAGACTGCCCCCATCATAGCTCAGGTCACAAAACAAAGCCCCTGATCTAAAATGGCATTCCCTGTTGATAGATTCTTCTTCCTAACGGTGGTTATAGGGACGTTTAAAACCTCTTGTTATAGTGTAAAATGCTTTGTCTCACATTCCCTAGAAAGATAAAAGCACAGATTCTGTAACCTAAGTTCAAATTGCCTAAACCTGCTATTTGATTTGCAGCATTTGCAGGTTACAGAATTTGCTTTTTGGCCTAGAATGTTGTAGAAGCGACATTTGACACAGAAGCAAGAGGTGTCTAATGTGCTTTTAATAGTTAATGAGAAGTACATGTCAGCCAGTAAACATTAGTAGGAAGTAATTAATAAAGGAATATTAAATTACATTTAATCAGATTTTACTTAATATTTTTTTTCTGGCAAAAAAACTAATTTATTTAAATATGTTTTTTTTCATATTTATAATAATCCATTTTGAATATAAAGTACTTTTAGCTACAGGTTTAACTTTTTTTCAGGTGTTGAATGCATACAAGAAAGGACATTAATTAAAAAAATAATAAAAATTAGTATTTTATTTTCACTAGAATGTCCTTCAAATGCAACATCTACAGTCTCACTGAAAAAGAAGGAACATGTGTGGGTTTGTGAGCTCATCTTGATGTTAATGCAGAGAACCTGTATAAGATGGTGAATCCATACTGTCCTTGAATGCAGCTTCTCTTTGATCTCATGAATGATATTTTCATTAACATTATGTTCCTATACCAGCAAGAAATTTAATTTTGAGATATTTGGCATCTAAGGAGTAAAAACAGCCATCCGCAAAAAATATCCAAAGTAGCTACTCATAATTGATATAAATTCAAGTCCTTGTAATGTTTAAGTATATTGAATGGCAAAAGTGATAATAAAAATTATTTTCCTATGGCATATCCATGATAATTATATGATGATATGGTACTGAAAAGTCTGCTTCATGTATGATTTAAAGCCATTATACTTTTCTTTTGCATGTACATGAACAATCACCACTCACTTTTAAACTTATCCCCCAGTTTTTACAACTCAAAAACTACTAACAAATATATTTCACTTTGTTAGGGTTTTATTTCTAATTACTATTAAAACAACCATAAATTTAAATTTGATATGGAATTTGCTGCTACAATTACAAAAGAAGGGTTTAAAATTTGAGATCTAATGGAACATAAACTTTGGACTCTATCTCCCTTTAGTTGTAGGCTTGCTGACATGACCCTGCAACTGCAAGAAGCTTCCTAACCTCACCACCATCTCAATATTCCAACAATGCCATTGGTTGTGAGAGATCAGGGTGAGGGTCTGCACAAGCCGTTACTGTAATTCCAGCAGTAGATACTGCATAGCTTGGCTCAAGCACAGTTGGACAGGTTCTCTACCTTAGAACATTCTTGTCCTACATGTTGATGAATGGAAGTCTATGGCTTCACAATGCTGTTACAGCAAAGAGTCTTATTTCTTGTCCTAGGAAACTTGACCAAACCACTCAAAACACTTCAAATTAACTTTTACTGGGTTAATAGCACACACAGCTCTATTAGGTATTAAAAAATTAACTGGTTTCATGTCTGAAACCAACTGAGAACAAGAGTACAGGAACTCATCAGGTGGAAGAATAATATTTAGACAGATAACCAAGTGTCACAATAATAATAATATGGTTAGACCTGAAGAGACAGTAGTAAGGAAGGGTAATATTTATTAGCCAGGCACTGCAGGGGTGCTTTTGCACCTCATAACTCCCACAGAACCACTAATGGTTTACAGGACTCACACTTAAAAAACTATTAACTTGGTTGTGTGTAATCTGATGTCCTTTCATTTGTATCTAACAACAGTGGATTGCTGGAGGTTTTTGCAATAATTTGCTCTTTATCTTGATGATATAGAAATACTTATCTTTATGCTCTTTCTCAGATTCAGCATGGATTCAGAGTTGTGAAGGGCTGAAAAGAACAAAACTTTAATGCTGTTAAACAATTCTGTGTGTGATGCCAAAACATGCAGCATTTAACTGTTTAGCAACATTTGTAATAAAACTTTATTAAGGGACTTACTGATTTCTCATACACCTTGTGAGACCATAATAGCATTGATTTGAAGAAAGGTGTATTTATTTATAAACCATGGTTGACAGTTGTATTCCTTTCATTGTTGTGCCTAATGGGACATTCAGGTTGCGATGATATCATGTGCGCTAATAGGCATTGGTTATGTTCTGCTCTCAAACAGGAAACGTACACAAAGCACAGGGTGATATGTGTCTGGGAACATTGCAATAGACATAAGACCCAATTTCAAAAACCATCAGAGACATAAAGTAAAATTCAATGGACTATGGTGTAATATAACCTCAATCTTAGTTCCTCCTTATACAGAGTATGGGAACTCTTGCATTCTATTAATCTGAATGTACATTGATTTAGTCCAGTAATTTCAATTTCAATGTGCAATTTCACAAAAAACAGAATTTATGCTTACCTGATAAATTACTTTCTCCAACAGTGTGTCCGGTCCACGGCGTCATCCTTACTTGTGGGATATTCTCTTCCCCAACAGGAAATGGCAAAGAGTCCCAGCAAAGCTGGTCACATGATCCCTCCTAGGCTCCGCCCACCCCAGTCATTCGACCGACGGACAGGAGGAAATATATATAGGAGAAATCATATGATACCGTGGTGACTGTAGTTAGAGAAAATAATTCATCAGACCTGATTAAAAAAACCAGGGCGGGCCGTGGACCGGACACACCGTTGGAGAAAGTAATTTATCAGGTAAGCATAAATTCTGTTTTCTCCAACATTGGTGTGTCCGGTCCACGGCGTCATCCTTACTTGTGGGAACCAATACCAAAGCTTTAGGACACGGATGAAGGGAGGGAGCAAATCAGGTCACCTAAACGGAAGGCACCACAGCTTGCAAAACCTTTCTCCCAAAAATAGCCTCCGAAGAAGCAAAAGTATCAAATTTGTAAAATTTGGCAAAAGTGTGCAGTGAAGACCAAGTCGCTGCCTTACATATCTGATCAACAGAAGCCTCGTTCTTGAAGGCCCATGTGGAAGCCACAGCCCTAGTGGAGTGAGCTGTGATTCGTTCAGGAGGCTGCCGTCCGGCAGTCTCATAAGCCAAACGGATAATGTTTTTAAGCCAAAAGGAAAGAGAGGTGGAAGTCGCTTTTTGACCTCTCCTTTTACCAGAATAAACAACAAACAAGGATGATGTTTGTCTGAAATCTTTAGTAGCCTCTAAATAGAATTTTAGAGCACGGACAACGTCCAAATTGTGTAACAAACGCTCCTTCTTTGAAACTGGATTCGGACACAAAGAAGGTACAACTATCTCCTGGTTAATATTTTTGTTAGAAACAACTTTAGGAAGAAACCAGGCTTAGTACGCAAAACCACCTTATCTGCATGGAACACCAGATAAGGAGGAGAACACTGCAGAGCAGATAACTCTGAAACTCTTCTAGCAGAAGAGATTGCAACCAAAAACAAAACTTTGCAAGATAGTAACTTAACATCTACGGAATGTAAGGGTTCAAACGGAACCCCTTGAAGAACTGAAAGAACTAGATTTAAACTCCAGGGAGGAGTCAAAGGTCTGTAAACAGGCTTGATCCTAACCAGAGCCTGAACAAATGCTTGAACATCTGGCATAGCTGCCAGTCGTTTGTGTAGTAAGACAGATAAAGCAGAAATCTGTCCTTTTAGAGAACTTGCAGATAATCCTTTCTCCAAACCTTCTTGTAGAAAGGATAGAATCTTAGGAATCTTTATCTTGTTCCATGGCAATCCTTTGGATTCACACCAACAGATATATTTTTTCCATATTTTATGGTAAATTTTTCTAGTTACAGGCTTTCTAGCCTGAATCAGAGTATCTATTACAGAATCTGAAAACCCACGCTTTGATAAAATCAAGCGTTCAATCTCCAAGCCGTCAGCTGGAGAGAAACCAGATTCGGATGTTCGAATGGACCTTGAACAAGAAGGTCCTGTCTCAAAGGTAGCTTCCATGGTGGAGCCGATGACATATTCACCAGGTCTGCATACCAAGTCCTGCGTGGCCACGCAGGAGCTATCAAGATCACCGAAGCCCTCTCCTGATTGATCCTGGCTACCAGCCTGGGAATGAGAGGAAACGGTGGGAATACATAAGCTAGGTTGAAGGTCCAAGGTGCTACTAGTGCATCTACTAGAGTCGCCTTGGGATCCCTGGATCTGGACCCGTAGCAAGGAACCTTGAAGTTCTGACGAGACGCCATCAGATCCATGTCTGGAATGCCCCATAATTGAGTTATTTGGGCAAAGATTTCCGGATGGAGTTCCCACTCCCCCGGATGGAATGTCTGACGACTCAGAAAATCCGCTTCCCAATTTTCCACTCCTGGGATGTGGATCGCAGACAAGTGGCAGGAGTGATCCTCCGCCCATTGAATTATTTTGGTCACTTCTTCCATCGCCAGGGAACTCCTTGTTCCCCCCTGATGATTGATATATGCAACAGTCGTCATGTTGTCTGATTGAAACCTTATGAATTTGGCCTTTGCTAGTTGAGGCCAAGCTTTGAGAGCATTGAATATCGCTCTCAGTTCCAGAATGTTTATCGGGAGAAGAGATTCTTCCCGAGACCATAGACCCTGAGCTTTCAGGGATTCCCAGACCGCGCCCCAGCCCACCAGGCTAGCGTCGGTCGTGACAATGACCCACTCTGGTCTGCGGAAGCTCATTCCCTGTGACAGATTGTCCAGGGTCAGCCACCAACGGAGTGAATCTCTGGTCTTTTGATCTACTTGAATCGTTGGAGACAAGTCTGTATAATCCCCATTCCACTGTCTGAGCATGCACAGTTGTAATGGTCTTAGATGAATTCGTGCAAAAGGAACTATGTCCATTGTTGCAACCATCAATCCTATTACTTCCATGCACTGCGCTATGGAAGGACGAAGAACAGAATGAAGTACTTGACAAGAGCTTAGAATTTTTGATTTTCTGACCTCTGTCAGAAAAATCCTCATTTCTAAGGAATCTATTATTGTTCCCAAGAAGGGAACTCTTGTTGACGGGGACAGATAACTTTTTTCTTTGTTCACCTTCCATCCATGAGATCTGAGAAAGGCTAGGACGATGTCCGTATGAGCCTTTGCTTTTGACAGAGACGACGCTTGAATCAGGATGTCGTCCAAGTAAGGTACTACTGCAATGCCCCTTGGTCTTAGAACCGCTAGAAGGGACCCTAGTACCTTTGTGAAAATCCTTGGAGCAGTGGCTAATCCGAATGGAAGTGCCACAAACTGGTAATGCTTGTCCAGAAAAGCGAACCTTAGGAACTGATGATGTTCCTTGTGGATAGGAATATGTAGGTACGGATCCTTTAAATCCACGGTAGTCATAAATTGATTTTCCTGGATAGTAGGTAGGATCGTTCGAATAGTTTCCATTTTGAACGATGGTACCCTGAGAAATTTGTTTAGGATCTTGAGATCCAAAATTGGTCTGAATGTTCCCTCTTTTTTGGGAACTATGAACAGGTTGGAATAAAAACCCATCCCTTGTTCTCTTATTGGAACTGGATGAATCACTCCCATCTTTAACAGGTCTTCTACACAATGTAAGAATGCCTGTCTTTTTTATTTGGTTTGAAGATAATTGAGACCTGTGGAACCTTCCCCTTGGGGGTAGTTCCTTGAATTCCAGGAGATAACCTTGAGAAACTATTTCTAGCGCCCAAGGATCCTGAACATCTCTTGCCCAAGCCTGAGCAAAGAGAGAAAGTCTGCCCCCCACCAGATCCGGTCCCGGATCGGGGGCTATCCCTTCATGCTGTTTTGGTAGCAGTGGTAGGCTTCTTGGCCTGCTTACCCTTGTTCCAGCCTTGCATTGGTTTCCAGGCTGGTTTGGGTTGTGGTATTACCCTCTTGCTTAGAGGATGTAGAATTAGAGGCTGGTCCGTTTCTGCGAAAGGGACGAAAATTAGGCTTATTTTTAGCCTTAAAAGACCTATCCTGTGGGAGGGCGTGGCCCTTTCCCCCAGTGATGTCTGAAATAATCTCTTTCAAATCAGGTCCAAATAATGTTTTACCCTTGAAAGGAATGTTAAGCAATTTTGTCTTGGAAGACACATCCGCTGACCAAGACTTTAGCCAAAGCGCTCTGCGCGCCACGATAGCAAACCCTGAATTTTTCGCCGCTAATCTAGCTAATTGCAAAGCGGCATCTAAAATAAAAGAGTTAGCCAATTTAAGTGCTTGAACTCTGTCCATAACCTCCTCATACGAAGATTCTTTATTGAGCGACTTTTCTAGTTCCTCGAACCAGAAACACGCTGCCGTAGTGACAGGAACAATGCATGAAATTGGTTGTAGAAGGTAACCTTGCTGAACAAAAATCTTTTTAAACAAACCCTCTAATTTTTTATCCATAGGATCTTTGAAAGCACAACTATCTTCGATAGGAATAGTAGTGCGTTTGTTCAGAGTAGAAACCGCCCCCTCGACCTTGGGGACTGTCTGCCAGAAGTCCTTTCTGGGGTCGACTATAGGAAATAATTTCTTAAATATAGGGGGGGGGGACAAAAGGTATGCCGGGCCTTTCCCACTCTTTATTTACTATGTCCGCCACCCGCTTGGGTATAGGAAAAGCGTCGGGGGGCACCGGAACCTCTAGGAACTTGTCCATCTTACATAACTTCTCTGGAATTACCAAATTGTCACAATCATCCAGAGTAGATAATACCTCCTTAAGCAGTGCGCGGAGATGTTCTAATTTAAATTTAAATGTCATAACATCAGGTTCAGCTTGATGAGAAATCTTTCCTGAATCTGAAATTTCTCCCTCAGACAAAACCTCCCTCATGGCCCCTTCAGATTGGTGTGAGGGTATGACAGAACAATTATCATCAGCGTCCTCTTGCTCTTCAGTGTTTAAAACAGAGCAATCGCGCTTTCTCTGATAAGTAGGCATTTTGGATAAAAGATTTGCTATAGAGTTATCCATTACAGCCGTTAATTGTTGCATGGTAATAAGTATTGGCGCACTAGATGTACTAGGGGCCTCCTGTGTGGGCATAACTGGTGTAGACACAGTAGGGGATGATGTAGTATCATGTTTACTCCCCTCATTTGAGGAATCATCTTGGGCAATATCATTATCTGTGGCATTACTGTCCTTACTTTGTTTGGACACTATGGCACAATTATCACATAAATTTAAATGGGGAGACACATTGGCTTTCATACATATAGAACATAGCTTATTTGATGGTACAGACATGTTAAACAGGCTTAAACTTGTCAACAAAGCACAAAAAACGTTTTAAAATAAAACCGTTACTGTCACTTTAAATTTCAAACTGAAAACACTTTATTACTGAATATGTGAAAAAGTATGAAGGAATTGTTCAAAATTCACCAAAATTTCACCACAGTGTCTTAAAGCATTAAAAGTATTGCACACCAAATTTCAGAGCTTTAACCCTTAAATTAACGGAACCGGAGCCGTTTTTACATTTAACCCCTATACAGTCCCAGCTATATGCTTTGCTGAGACCCAACCAAGCCCAGAGGGGAATACGATACCAAATGATGCCTTCTATAAGCTTTTTCAGTGATTCTTAGCTCCTCACACATGCATCTGCATGCCTTGCTCTCCAAAAACAACTGCGCATTAGTGGCGCGAAAATGAGGCTCTGTCTATAACTAGAAAAGGCCCCCATCTGAAAAAGGTGTCCAACACAGTGCCTGCCGTTTTTCTAAACAATCCCCAAGATTATAATAACCATTATTAGTTAGAATCTGCATAATATGCCTAGTAAAGCAATCGTTTTAGCCCAGAAAAATGTCTACCAGTTTTTGAAGCCCTTTTTGAAGCCCTTTATTCTTTTATGTTTAACTAAGAAAATGGCTTACCGGTCCCCATGAGGGGAAATGACAGCCTTCCAGCATTACATGGTCTTGTTAGAAATATGGCTAGTCATACCTTGAGCAGAAAGGTCTGCTAACTGTTTCCCCCAACTGAAGTTACTTCATCTCAACAGTCCTGTGTGGAAACAGCAATCGATTTTAGTAACTGTCTGCTAAAATCATCTTCCTCTTACAAACAGAAATCTTCATCCTTTTTCTGTTTCAGAGTAAATAGTACATACCAGCACTATTTTAAAATAACAAACACTTGATAGAAGAATAAAAACTACATTTAAACACCAAAAAAACTCTTAACCATCTCCGTGGAGATGTTGCCTGTGCAATAGCAAAGAGAATGACTGGGGTGGGCGGAGCCTAGGAGGGATCATGTGACCAGCTTTGCTGGGACTCTTTGCCATTTCCTGTTGGGGAAGAGAATATCCCACAAGTAAGGATGATGCCGTGGACCGGACACACCAATGTTGGAGAAAATTTATCTTTTTCATATCTTTCTTTTAGTACCACGTAGAGCACCTAACCCCAGAAAAAACAAGCAAGACATTAACTAGAAACCATGCACTGCTCAGAATCCCAATAAAGACATCAATGATCCTAATTACAGAGGCAAATGAGAGATACATAAAGTAATATATAAATGATATCCACGTATAAAAGCAAAATAGCAAGAACTTAAAGGGGCATTAAACCCAAATTATTTCTTTCATTATTCAGATAGAGAATATGATTTTACACAACATTACAATTTACTTCTATTATGTAATTTGCTTTATTCTTTAGACATCCTTTGTTTAAGAAATAGCAATGTACATGGGTGAGCTAATCACACGAGGCATCTGTGTGCAGCCACCAATCAGCAGCTTCTTAGCCTATCTAGATATGCTTTTCAGCAGAGAATATCAAGAGAATAAAACAGTTTAGATAATATAAATAAATAAGAAGGTTGTTTAAAATTGCTTGCTTTTTCTAAATCATGAAAGAAAAAATTTGGGTTTAATGTCCCTTTAAGCTACACCTGCAATAAAGGATGACAGTCCATATGACATGTTGCTACAAGTTTGCACTTTTCTCAAAGACACAATTGATAAAGAAGCTGATAATAACTTTTGACAACCGTTAAGTGTTACAAAACGTCTGTAAAAATTTATTGTGGTTTTTGGCTGTGTACAGAGCAGCAGGAATGTTTTGTGCTAGCCACATTATGGCATCTGAAAGTATTTTTCTGGTCCCAAATTGTATCAATTATTAAAATACTAATTCCACTCAGTTCACCAGGAATCCATAAACAAATGTCAGTTTTTACCAAATATTGACATTATTTAACAAAGAAGTGTGGCTATTTCTACAACGCATAAAGGAACAGAATGCCCTTTATAACTATTATAAAAATGTAACATATTTTTTAAAATATCTAAAAATCGCATATATTAAATAAAATCATAAAAATATATAAATATGTTTCTAATTTTAAAAATTTAAAAGCTACCTTTATATACATAATTTTAATATGTATACCATTAAATATAAAATATTTAAATAAAAATCAATATTTAGAATAATATAACATGAAATCATGTAAAATAATATGTGAATAAAAATATTAGCTTATTAAATATTTAAAAAGTATATTTAAAATAGATTTTATGTGTCTATTGCACCTAAATCGATCACAGACGAAGACCAAGTACACAAAACAATGATGTTATATTATAGAGTCAGAGTTGCTAAGCAACATTATCTGAGATACATTTTCATCTATAATTAACTGGACATTCAATGTAAATACAAGTAGAGTTAATGTTAAAAGTTTATGACATTTTAGGTTGTTTGAAAAATGTATGTGAAACAACAAATGTATGTGAAAAACTTGTATGCCAGCTTAAAGGGACAGTTAACACTAGATTTTTTGTTATTTAAAAAGAAATTTTATCCCTTTATTACCCATTCCCCAGTTTTGCATAACCAACACAGTTATAATAATACACATTTTACCTCTGTGATTACCTTCTATATATGCCTCTGCAAACTGCCCCCTTATTTCAGTTCTTTTGACAGACTTGCAATTTAGTCAATTAGTGCTGACTCCTAGGTAACTTCACGTACGTGAGCTCAATGTTATCAATATGACGCACATAAACTAATGCCCTCTAGTGGTAAAACTGTAAAAATGCATTTAGATAAGAGGCGGCCTTCAAGGTCGAAGAAATTAGCATATGAGCTTACCAAGTTTTTGCTTTCAACTAAGAATACCAAAAGAGCAAAGCAAAATTGGTGATTAAAGTAAATCGGACAGTTGTTTAAAATGGCATGCCCTATTTGAATCATGAAAGTTTATTTTGGACTTGACTGTCCCTTTAATATAATAACACTTTATATCTCCAAAGTAATGCTTCAATGTAAACTCAACATGCCTGGGTATGTCCTACCTATAATTTTTATTTTGTAATACTATCTTGCTCTTCAATAAGTTCTGAATGCTTAGTAGACCACTAGCCATAGAGTTTTACATGAAAACATCAGTAAAAAGTTGTCAGTAGAGGACACTGACAAAATCAAGAAGAAATATAACTTAATACTCTGGTTTGTAAATGCAATTAAAGATGAAATTATATTTGGTTCTTTGACACATGCAATGTAATCTCCAGATTTACTTCATAGTTTAGAAGATTTTAAACTGATGTAAATTAAAAAAATATCACAAGGTCTAATGATTTCGGGTAGAATAAAATGAAGAAGTAATTCACTAGTAGCTGAAGTGACAAGTCTGCCAAAATAGTATACAAAATACTGGAATACATTGAACTCAGAGTTAAGCTTAAAATCCACACAGTGAGTGATTCAATATTCTAACACAAAGTACTTTTTGCTGAAGAATAAATTGAAATGTCAATCAATAACTGGTATTAACAGAGGTTTTCTACCCCAGACAGACAAGCAGGTTCTTCATTTTATGTCCTTGTATTTTATTTTTTTATTTGTAAGTGCATTCAATAAACCTGCTAAGTTTGAATTTCCAACCCTGGAGGGTATGTGTAGCAATGCAAAGAAATAATTGTTTGAGGTACTAGTTCACATTACGACAATGTCAAATATACGATACTTATTGAGTTGTTACATTCCGAACAGATATTAGTTAGACAGGGCTACAGCAGCACCATCCGTGTGATTGATGTTTTGATGCAAGAAAAAAAAAAACACCACAAAATGGAAAACATAGTTTTAGACATCTCATTACAAAAACTGAATTGGATACTTCTAACAGATTTTTTTTTTCTATTAAAAAGATGCCGTCATACAAAATGAAATTTACTTAAAAGAATAATAATAATAATTAGCTTTACATTGTATGTGCTCTATTTAGATACAGAGGTCGCAAGTGTAATTATATAATCTGTACTGCAAGGGGTTGAGATTTTTATTTCAAATATAGGAACCAGCAAATATATTGAAGAACCAAACAAATAATACTACAGAAACCAGATAGGGTTTTACTAACATACATGAATACATACATAGAGGCCCATTTATCAAGCCCTTAAAGGGCCACTGTAAGTAAATATTTTCTATGCCTGTTACTAACTAACTACCCAAAATACGCTTTTTATCAATAGAATTTCATTAACATATCTCTACCGTATATCAGAAATCTTGCCTGCAAATTTAATTGTTTTCCAAACCCACTCCGTGGGTATCCTTTGCTCTGTACCAATCCGTTTACAATACCTAGGTTTCAAAATGGCGCTTTAAACACAAAGTTATTGGTTTAAGTATTTTGAACATGCAGTGCTGAAAATAGTGGGCAGGATAACGTGACATCATCAGCGAATAAAAATATAACTTTTAGAATGTTATGAAACTTTGTTTTGGAGAAAATATAGGTCAGTAGGTTTTAATTAATGTTTATTAACTTTAATATGTTAGTTGTTTAGCTTAAAAATTATAACAGAAAGTAATCCTTTAATGGAGCTTGAGGGCCTGTGTTTCTGGTGAGCCTTCAGACTCGCCAGAAACGCAAGTTATGGAGCAGCGGTCTAAAGAGATTGCCACAATTCAACCAGATTGAGTATGATCGGGTTGATTGACACCCCCCTGCTGGTGGCCGATTGGCCTTGAATCTGCAGGGGGCGGCGTTGCACCAGCAGCTCACAAGAGCTGCTGGTGCAATGCTGAATACGGAGAACGTATTGCTCTCCGCATTCAGCGACATCTGACAGTGTGGATCAGGTCCAACAGACCTTTGATAAATAGGCCTCAATATTTATGGTGTCAAAAATACATCTAAGAATCTTATTTAACGTCTCGTTCCTGTCACAAAATGGAGCCTGTATAGATAAGGAATCTGACCGTATTTATTTTTTTATAGCAGCCTTATTTTTGCTATAAGTTGGCTAAAAGTGCAAGTAACACTTAAAGGTGCAGTGCACTCTAAAATATTAGTTTAACTGGAGTGTATCAAATTGTTTGTATAACAATTTATTTTGTCATTTGAAAATAGCTGATTTTCTGATAAAACATTCACCTATACTAACCATTAGTGCAGTATTGGCTTCAGAAAGACTATGGGCTAGAGGGGAGCGGTAGTTTGCTCTCCCGCTTGTGTGTTAACTCCGCTAGAAGAAAGATTTTTGTGCGCGTCAGATAGCGCACATATTACAAGTTGAAAGTAAACAATTCTTGCACGAGCACTAACCCGACAAGAGCAAAAAAATGAACTTTGAATATTGTGACCGCATCAACGTATTGCCCCATAGAAGTCAAAGGAGCAAGAAAAGTGGATAAAAAGTAACAAAGGTACTCGCACACAAACTCAATCGCATTTTCTCAAGTGCGCTAAACCGCCATGAAAATAGGAATATTTCACAATCAAATGTCCTCCACATAGCAGAATATCATCTATTTATTCATTATAGACATTTCTACATATATCTATTTTTTTGGTAAAATATATATCTATACCTATATGATTATATATAGGTATAGATATATACAGATATCTGTAGGAATATATCCTATTATATAAAAGGCCAAGTGTGTTTGTCCGAAGCTGTCATGCACAGTAGAGACAGCATGAGGACAAACACACCTGGCCTTACCTGACAATCCATGCTGTTTGCGGCAAAAGTGGGCGTGGCCGGTGGGACCGTGGCCGGTGGGAACATGGGCGTGACCGGGCGGGACAGGGCATGGTCGGGGGCATGGTCGGGGGCATGGTCGGACGTGGTGGGGACATGTCCGGGCACGGTCGGTGCGACAGAGAGGGGAGAGAAATAGAAAGAGAGGGGGAGAGACAAAAAGAGATAAGAAAGAGCTAAAGAGAGGGGGAAGAGCAGAAGAGAGGGGAAAGTGCAGAAGAGAGGGGGAGAGAGAGCAAAAGAGAGGGGAGAGACAAAGCAAAAGAGAGGGGGGAGAGAGAGAGCAAAAGAGAAGGGGAGAGAGAAAGCAAAAGAGAGGGATGGAGAGAAAGAGCAAAAGAGAGGGATGGAGAGATAGAGCAAAATAAAAGGAGAGAGAGACAGAGCAAAAGAGAGGGGGGAGAGAGAGTGCAAAAGAGAGGGGGGAGAGAGAGCGCAAAAGAAAGGGGGGAGAGAGAGAGCGCAAAAGAGAGGCGAGAGAGCGCAAAAGAGGGGGAGAGAGAGAGAGAGCACAAAGGAGAGGGGAAGAGAGAGAGCACAAAAGAGAGGGGGAGAGAGAGCACGCAAAAGAGGGGGGAGAGAGAGTGCAAAAGAGGGGGAGAGAGAGAGAGCGCAAAAGAGAGGGGGAGAGAGAGAGCACAAAAGAGAGGGAGAGAGAGAGCACGCTAAAGAGGGGGGGGAGAGAGTGCAAAAGAGAGAGAGAATGCAAAAGAGAGGAGGGAGAGAGAGAGAGCGTAAAAGAGGGGGAGAGAGCGCAAAAGAGAGGGGAGAGAGAGCAAAAGAGAGGGGGGGAGAGCGCAAAAGAGAGGGGGGAGAGAAAGCAAAAGAGAGGGGGGAGAGGGAGCAAAAAAGAGGGTGGAGAGAGCAAAAGAGAGGTGGAGCGAGAGAGAGCGCAAAAGAGGGGGAAAGAGAGCGCAAAAGAGAGGGGGAGAGAGCAAGCAAAAGAGAGGTGGAGCCAGAGAGAGTGCAAAAGAGAGGGGGAGAGAGCGCAAAAGAGTGTGGGGTAGAGCACAAAAGAGAGGGGGAGAGAGCACAAAAGAGAGGGGGAGAGAGAGAGCAAGGGGTGGGACCGCTGTATTGCATAAAATGGCTGTGTGAACAGGGTTTAGGACTAGTATAGTTATAAATACTTAGAACATTGGAATCTGTAATATTTACAGTAAAAATATAAGCACTTTATTAAAAATTAATATTGCATAAATATAATTTTACAAATTTTTGTCTACTTAACTGCAAAGGTCTCCAATGCACATATATATATATATATATATATATATATATATATATATATATAGTCTATATATGTATACATATGTATTTATGTGTTTAAATCTGTATATATGTAAATACAGATATACACATGTGTGTGTATTTCTGTGTGCATGTGTGTGTATGTATTTCTGCATGTATGTGTGTATGTATGTATGTGTATGTATTTCTGTATGTGTGTACGTATACGCATATATGCATGTTTATATATGCATGTATGTGTGTATGTATGTATGTGTGTATTTCTGTATGCATGTTTGTGTGTGTATGTGTGAGTGTGTAATTCTGTGTATGTATTTCTGTATGTGTATGTGTGTATTTATGCATGTGTGTGTGTATTTCTGTGTATGTATTTCTGTATGTGTATGTATTTCTGTATGCATGTTTGTGTATGTATGTATGTGTGTGTGTGTGTATTTCTGTGTATGCATTTCTGCATGTATGTGTGTATGTATGTACGTACGTGTATGTATTTCTGTATGTGTATGTGTATGTGTATGTATTTCTGTATGTGTATGTGTGTATTTATGTATGTGTGTATTTATGTGTGTAATTCTGTATGCATGCATGTGTGTATTTCTGTGTATGTATTTCTGTATGTGTTTGTGTGTATGTATGCATGTGTGTCTATGTATGTATGTGTGTGTGTGTATATGTTTGTATGTACTATGCCAACTCTAAAGTGGCATTTTTTAATCCCCCTAGGCTTCTCCAACTCGGTTTGTGTAATGATAAATGCGGGCTGCATATTAATGCCTAATAGCCATGATGCTGGACAGACAGTGACGGAGATGTCGCCCTCGTCCAGCCGTTGTTAAAGGGACTCCATTGTGTTATATTCTTTATACGCCTTTCATAGCTCTAAGTATTTTCATTTCTATAGCGTATGACAGCTATGGAGTTTTTGTAGTGCCACAAGTAAGCAAAATAAATCATGGGCGTCACCTGAATGTGGTACATGTTAGTTTAGTGGTGTCACAAATTAAAAATGATTGGAAACCAATCTCTATAAAATACAGGAGAATATACAAGCCATGCTTCCTAATAATTGCACTTAATAATTGTTCAGATGTGAGCAAGTTGAAATCATTTGGTATAACGTTGTAATGAATTTTAATATTAATTGGTTTTCCCTTTTTTAAGTAATAAATCCAAGTTTTCCTTTATAAGCAAATCTTGGTTTTGTAGAATCAGAAGTTCTCTTATGAAAAGCTTTACGAAAAATCCTCTAATACTTAACCAAATAGCTTTAGATCTGTCAAAAGTGCTTTGCTATTACTTAGGGTCTTATGTGATTGGTGCTAAGTAAAACCTAGATTTGATTAATCTATCACGTTTGATTTAAACCTTATATTTCACTGAGATTTTTCTATAATTACTGGCCGAAAAGTTCATTCATGTACAGAAAAGCACATAAATATATTTCTGAAATTAAACAGATGTATTTTCTCTCTTATTTAGTTATTTGATGTAAATCTTTTTGACAAGTCCTAATGGTGTCTTCTTATTTCCCAACAACAGGGATGTGCGAATGTTTGGGCACATATTTTTAAAATAACAAATGTTGGCTGCTTTCTAAATTAATATCAGGGGCCCGATCCGATATGCAGAGTCGCCCTCAAAAGCTGGCGACAACCAAATTTTGAGCTGGTTTGGTATCACATATACGGCGTAACCTAGAAGTTACGCTCATATATTTCTGCCTTCGGCCGTAGTTTTTTGGCCCATAGAAAGGTGTACCAAACCAGCGCAGTTTGGTATCCAATATACAGCGTAAGGACTTACGTGGCGAAAATGGAGAAATCTTACTCCATTTTCACCTCGCCACAAAATGCAGGCATATTAAGCCTTACGCTGAGTATTGGAGCCCCGTAACTCCCTAAACTACCTGCAAAATAAAAAATAACACCTAATGCATGCGCAATGTCTATCTACCTGTCAACTGCAATCCCCCGCTGCAATCCCTAATAAAGTGCCCCTAAACCACCACTCCCGGACCCTGCCACCACCTACATTAAATGTCTAACCCCCTAATGTGATCCCCCTACACCGCTGCCACCTACATTAAAATTATTAACCCCTAATGTAATCCCCCTACACCGCGGCCATCTATATTAAAATTATTACCCCCTAATGTGAGTCCCCTACCCCACCGCCACCTATTTTAACTACATTACCCCCTAATCTAATCTTCCTACACCGCCGCCACCTATTTTAACTATATTACCCCATAATGTGAGCCCCCTTCCCCGCCGCCACCTACATTAACAATATTACCCCCTGATATGATCCCCCTACACCGCTGCCACCTATTTTAACTACATTACCCCCTAATCTAATCCCCCTACACCGCCGCCACCTATTTTAACTATATTACCCCATAATGTGAGCCCCCTACCCCGCCGCCACCTACATTAACAATTTTACCCCCTGATATAATCCCCCTACACCGTCGCCACCTATTTTAACTACATTACCCCCTAATCTAATCCCCCTACACCGCTGCCACCTATAATAAATGTATTACCCCCTAAAATACTAAAATGTCCCTACCCTAAACTAAATTACAAATAGCCCTGAAAAGGGCCTTTTGCGGTACATTGCCCCAAAGTAACCAGCTCTATTACCAGCCCTTAAAAGGAAGAAAAATAATAAGAAAAAAGAGAACAGAAAATGGAGCACTCACAAAAATTACATAGGTGTAGGTAAATGTAATTAAAACTTAACATTTATTGAATGATTTTAGGAATAAAAAACTACTTTTATAGTAGTGAATAAGACTTAGATTAAAAGAAATACACACATAGAGAGTGGCTGTCTAATCCACAGAATGCACCATAAACATAATAATTATGAAACCAAATAAGTGAATATAGAGAGCTTGGGCCGAGATATACCAAACACGGTTCGAGGAATGCACAATATCTATCTACAAAAAGAGGATTGACCTCAAAACAATTATACTGTCTAGTGCAATGCTGGACCGGTATGTGTCTGTCCAAGTCAAAAAACCATAATAGAATGCAATGTATATAAAGGTGTAAATAGCATGTGTAAACTAGAGGATAGCACAGCTGTAATGGCACCTGATGCGCATTTCGCCTGACTAGGCTTTCTCAAAGGCTAAGCGGACTGTATGTAGCCTTGTAGCCTATATATCAGTAATAGCCAATCATTATGTCGAAAATTTCTCACACCTTTGTGTGAGCCAATCAGCATCGTCCTCCTATCATTGGATAGTCGGGTGTCACATGATCCAGGAGAGGTTTAACACTGATGCGGTAGGAGTGGTTTTACTCCGTCAATAGATTATGCAGGAAGCTGGGGGCGGTTTTAAGTAATCTCAGAGTGGAACGGCAATATTGCTAAGTATTGCAATCATCTTTGTGTCAGAACTAAGAATCAATCATCCATACGTCATTCTTGGTACTGAAAAATGAACAAATGCACTCAGTATCAGACTGACCGTAATTTGTTAATAATTTTAGGAAGTTTTAACACAAAATTAAGTAGTTTTAGAATTAAATTATTCCTCTCAGATTTATCATTAGATTGCATGCTGAGAAAGTACTTCACAGCCTCACATCCAAAGTTGTGTTTAATTGAGGTGTAGAGGGATTCAACATCACATGTGATGAGAAAAGCTTCTTTTTCTACAGATACTTCATTAATTTTGCTCAAAATGTCCATTGTGTCCCTTGTAAAGGATGGTAGAGACCAGACTATATCACGCAGATACAGATCTAAAAATCTGCTGGCTGGTTCACATAGGCTATTAATGCTGGACACAATGGGTCTACCAGGCAGTTTCTTATAATTTTTGTGTATTTTAGGCAAAAGATACAGTGTGGCCACCCTTGGTGATTTCACCTGTAGGAAGCGAAATTCATTTTGGCTGATTAGATTATTTAGTTTGTCATTATTGATCAAAATGTTATACTCATTTAAGAACTGTGCGGTTGGATTGGAAAATAGTGGTTTGTAACATTTTCTATCATTTAATTGCCTCCTAGCCTCTAGGATATAATCTTCTTTATCCCAGATCACTATGTTTCCTCCCTTATCAGAAGATTTGACCAAAGTGTCTTCCCAGGAGTTAATTTCTTGTAATGCTTGTAATTCTTCCTTACTAATATTGATTGTGCTTGTTTCTTTTATTTTTAAGAAATCTGCCATTACCATTCTGAGAAAAACCTCAATTTTGGGAGCCTTATTCAGAGGGGGCATGTATTGAGATTTTATTTTGATCTTTTTATCCAAAAAGTTATCAGTTTCAGAGGAATTTCCCTCCTCACTTTCATTCCACAATTCAATGAGTGTGTCAAGTGTTTTTAACTCATCAGTAAAACTGTCGTCATGGTTGGTATACATTTTCTTAAGAGCTAGCTTCCTACAGAATAGGTGTAAGTCTTTAATTAACTCGAATTTATCAAGGTTAGGGGTAGGGGAGAATGACAGTCCTTTTGATAGGATTTTCTCATGTGTATCAGTCAGGATCCTACTGGGGAGGTTAATTATCTGTAATCGGTCAGTATTTTCGGCTACTATTTTGGTCTCTTGCCCCAACCATCCCTTCTCCTGTAGCCATTGTCCATTCTGTAACCCCATCTGGCTCGATCCCTCAAATTCCCGGTTCCCCCACTGGCCTCTTCCCCTTCTGGTTTTTCTTTTATATCTCTCTCGAGATGGTCTGTACCCCTGCCTAAAAAACTGCTTGGTCTGGTTTGGGTAACTGTATTTTCAGAGTCACTATCCTCAACTGCAGATGACTCACAATCTGATTGATTAGTATTCTTAGATGGTGGTAAACTATTTGTTGGTCTCCGTCTTGATTGTTTTTCATCCCAGGTAAATATTTTACCCTTCTCAAAATCTTTTAAATCACGCCTCATTTTTGAGCACTTAGTCTGGATGATTTCTTTTTCCCTATTGCCAAGCTCATCCTGCATTTCTTTATATGCTTTCTTAAAATTGCCCAGGTTCTCAAATTTTTGTAATTTGGAATTAAAGTAATTTATTTCTTTATCTAATTCTGACATTACCTCTGTCTCATAGTCTGACAGGATAGCCACGAGAATTTCAGAACAATTTATAAGAGCCTGTTCCCATCTATCTTTGTAAGAATCGATGTGGAATGAGAAAATGGGGAATAAACGGACCCTTAGGCCCCTGGGTATTATGTGTCTTGCCAGGTATTTGTCATACGAGCTTTTATTCCAAAAGGATCTCGTATGTTTCTTGATAAGGTAACTCATCAAGAGTTTACACATGCTATTTACACCTTTATAGACATTGCATTCTATTATGGTTATTTGACTTGGACAGACACATATCGGTCCAGCATTGCACTAGACAGTATAATTGTTTTAAAGTCAATCCTCTTTTTGTAGATAGATATTGTGCAATCCGCGAACCGTGTCTGGTATATCTCTGCCCAAGCTCTCTATATTCACTTATTTGGTTTCATAATTATTATGTTTATGGTGCATTCTGTGGATTAGACAGCCACTCTCTATGTGTGTATTTCTTTTAATCTAAGTCGTATTCACTACTATAACAGTAGTTTTTTATTCCTATAATCATTCAATAAATGTTAAGTTTTAATTACATTTACCTACACTGAGTAGCCACCTATGCCATTTTTGTGAGTGCTCCATTTTCTGTTCGCTTTTTTCTTATTATTTTTCTTCTATGTTTAATGAATATCGAGCACAACCCCCATACACTTTATATAGAATATTACTAATTTGACTCATTCCCTCTGCGAATGCTGGAGATTATATTCCCATTGTTTATCATTGATAGTAACTCATAATTGATACAGGGTATAATATAAGTAATATTTTATTTTTACTATCTCATTCTTTAATTTATTACAGCCCTTAAAAGGGCCTTTTGCGGGGCATTGCCCCAAAGTAACCAGCTCTATTACCAGCCCTTAAAAGGGCCTTTTGCGGGGCATTGTCCCAAAGTAATCAGCTCTTTTACATGTAATCTAATCCCCCTACACCGCCGCCACCTATATTAAATATATTAACACCTAATCTGACCCCCCTACACCGCCCCCACCTATATTAAATATTTTAACCCCTAATCTAATCCCCCTAGACTGCCGCCACCTATATTAACTATATTAACCCAAATTATTTTAGGGCTAATATAGTTAATATAGTTATTATATTATATATATTATTAATATAGTTAATAATTAATATAGTTATTATATTATATATATTAACTATATTAACCCTATCTAACTCTAACACCCCTAACTTAATTATTATTGCAATAAATCTAAATAATATTAATCTTATTAACTAAAATATTCCTATTTAAAACTAAATACTTACCTATAAAATAAACCTTAAGATAGCTACAATATAATTAATAATTACATTGTAGCTATTTTAGGGTTTATATTTATTTTACAGGTAACTTGGTATTTATTTTAACTAGGTACAATAGCTATTAAATAGTTCATAACCATTTAATAGCTACCTAGTTAAAATAATTACCAATTTACCTGTAAAATAAATCCTAACCTAAGTTACAAATACACCTACACTATCAATAAATTAATTAAATAAACTACAATTATCTAAAATAAAATATAATTAAATACACTAAATTACAAAAAAACAAACACTAAATTACAAAAAATAAAAAAAGATTACAAGAATTTTAAGATAATTACACCTAATCTAAGCCCCCTAATAAAATAACAAAGCCCCCCAAAATAAAAAAATGTCCCTACCCTAAACTAAATTACAAAAAGTAACCAGCTCTATTACCAGCCCTTAAAAGGGCCTTTTGTGGGGCATTGCCCCAAAGTAATCAGCTCTTTTACCTGTAAAAAAAAAGAACAACTACACCCCATTACAACCCACCACCCACACACCCCTACTCTAAAACCCACCCTATCCCCCCTTAAAAAAACCTAAGTCTAACCCCCAAGTGCTCCTTACCTGTCCTGAAGACCGGCGGAGAAGGTCCTGTTCCAGGCGGAGAAGTCTTCTTCCAGGCGGCGACCTCTTCTTCTTCCAGGAACCAGCCGGCGCGGGGCGGAGGAGTTGAAGACCGATGACCGCGGATCTGAAGACCGTCCTCTCTGGAACTGAAGACCGGCGATGCAGGAACTGAAGATCGGCGACGCTGGAACTGTAGACTGGAGCCATGGAGCATGGAGGATCCTCTTCATACGATCGCCGCCATACACTGAATCGGAATTCAAGGTACGCGATTAAAAATGGCATCCCTTGAATTCCTATTGGCTGATTTGAGCCTTCAAATTCAAATCAGCCAATCGGATGAAAGCTATTTTAATTCTATTGGCTGATTAGAATAGCCAATAGAATTACAGTAGCTCTTATTCTATTGGCTAATCAAATCAGCCAATAGAATTAAAGTAGCTCTCATCCAATTGGCTGATTTGAATTTGAAGGCTCAAATCCACCAATAGGAATTCAAGGGACGCCATTTTTAATCGCGTACCTTGAATTCCGATTCAGTGTACGGCGGCGATCGTATGAAGAGGATCCTCCACGCTCCATGGCTCCTGTCTTCAGTTCCAGTGTCACCGATCTTCAGTTCCTGCATCGCCGGTCTTCAGTTCCAGAGAGGACGGTCTTCAGATCCATGGTCATCGGTCTTCAACTCCTCCGCACCGCGCCGGCTGGTTCCTGGAAGATGAAGAGGTCGCCGTCTGGAAGAAGACTTCTCCGCCTGGAACAGGACCTTCTCCGTTGGTCTTCAGGACAGGTAAGGAGCACTTGGGGGTTAGACTTAGGTTTTTTTAAGGGGAGATAGGGGGGGTTTTAGAGTAGGGTTGTGTAGGTGGTGGGTTGTAATGGGGGGGTGGTTGTTCTTTTTTTTTACAGGTAAAAGAGCTGATTACTTTGGGGCAATGCCCCACAAAAGGCCCTTTTAAGGGCTGGTGATAGAGCTGGTTACTTTTTGTAATTTAGTTTAGGGTAGGGACATTTTTTTATTTTGGGGGGCTTTGTTATTTTATTAGGTGTAATTAGCTAAAAAAATGTATTATTTTTTTTATTTTTTGTAATTTAGTGGGGTTTTTTTTGTAATTTAGTTTAGTGTATTTAATTATATTTTAGTTTAGATAATTGTAGTTTATTTATTTAATTTATTGATAGTGTAGGTGTATTTGTAACTTAGGTTAGGATTTATTTTACAGGTAAATTGGTAATTATTTTAACTAGGTAACTATTAAATAGTTATTAACTATTTAATAGCTATTGTACCTAGTTAAAATAAATACCAAGTTACCTGTAAAATAAACATAAACCCTAAAATAGCTACAATGTAATTATTAATTATATTGTAGCTATCTTAAGGTTTATTTTATAGGTAAGTATTTAGTTATAAATAGGAATATTTTAGTTAATAAGATTAATATTATTTAGATTTATTGCAATAATAATTAAATAATGGTGTTAGGGTTAGATAGGGTTAATATAGTTAATATATATAATATAATAACTATATTAATTATTAACTATATTAATAATATATATAATATAATAACTATATTAACTATATTAACCCTAATATAATTAGAGTTAATATATACACATATATATATATATATATATATATATATATACACATATATATATATACACATATATATATATATATATATATATATATATATATATATATCTCCCCTTAAAAAAAACCTAAGTCTAACCCCCAAGTGCTCCTTACCTGTCCTGAAGACCAACGGAGAAGGTCCTGTTCCAGGCGGAGAAGTCTTCTTCCAGACGGGGGATCACATTAGGGGGTTAGACATTTAATATAGGTGGCGGCGGTGTAGGGGGATTAGATTAGTAGTTAATAATTTTAATATAGGTGGCGGTGGTGTAAGGGGGTCAGATTTGGGGTAGTACATATAATGTAGGTGGCGGCGGGGTAAGGGGCTCACATTAGGGGGTAATATAGTTAGAATAGGTGGCGGTGGTGTAGGGGTATCATATTAGGGGGTAATATAGTTAATGTAGCTGGCAGCGGGGTCCGGGAGCGGCGGTTTAGGGGTTAATACATTTATTGTTAGGAGTGGGAGGGGGGATTGCGGATAGAGGGGTATACGTGTCGGGCTATGTTTGGGAGGCGTGTTAGACAGTTACGGGTGATTTTATAATTTAGTCAGTTTTTATGCGGCGGCAGTTTCTAAAGTGCCGTAAGTCACTGGCGACTCCATAAATTTGTACTTACGCAGATTTCTGGACATCGCTAGTTTGTCCGACTTACGGCACTTTAGCATCTGACGGCGCCGTATATGGGATAGCTCAAGTTGCGAGCTGAAACTACGGGTGGCGCAGGTTTCCACGCTTGTGCCGAAACCTGCGCCGTATATCGGATCGCGCCCCAAATGTTGTCCAAACATTTGTTTTTGTGCTGACTAATGTATTTTTTACTATATTGAATGTAATGTCTTAATATCAAATGTAACTTTCAATTAAAACAAAACTGTATGAAATAGATAAGAACATTTAAAGGGACAGTGTACTTGAAAATGTTTATTGTTTTAAAAGGTAGATAATCCCTTTATTACCCATTCCCCAGTTTTGCATAACCAACACTGTTATATTAAAGGGATACTAAACTCAGATTTTTTCTTTCATGATTCAGATGTTAAGCAACTTTCTAATTTACTCCTATTATCATTTTTTCTTCATTCTCTTGCTATCTATATTTAAAAAGCAGGAATGTAAAGCTTAGGAGCCGGCCCATTTTAGGTTCAGCACCTTGGATAGTGCTTACTTATTGGTGGCTACATTTAGCCACCAATGATCAAGTGTAACTCATGTTCTGAACCAAAAATGGGCCGAATCCTAAGCGTTACATTCCTGCTTTTTAAATAAAGATAGCAAGAGAAAAAAGAAAAATTGATAATAGGAGAAAATTAGAAAGTTGCTTAAAATTGCTGCTTTATCTGAAGCATTAAAGAAAAAATCTGGGTTTAGTGTCCCTTTAATATAACAGTGTTGTTATGCAAAACTGCGAAATGGGTAATAAAGGGATTATCTATTTTGTGTATGCGCCTGTGCATGTTTATTTGTGTGTGTATGTGCCTGTGTGTGTATTTGTATGTGTTTGTGTATATATGTTTCTGAATGTGTGAATATGTGTTTATGTGTATATGTGTGAACTATTTGTTAACAATTTTCAGTAGGTAAAATGGATGATTGAAACATATTAAAGGAGGGAATATTTGCAATGCTATCTCGTTTTAATGTTTTCTTTTTTGTGAATAAAATGTATGTGCATATCTTAGCTTTGGTCATTTAGACTCAAATGTAAATCAGCTTCTGCACATATCACTGTATTATTGTGTTTAGCATGTTGAAGGGTCAGAGTTATAAATCCTGCATGAATAATTCCAGCCTCGAGTTCATTGGCTCATAAAGAAAACTCACTCAGCCCTATTGGTGGAGAAGCATATAACTCTATTAGCAGGGAAATTTAGTATAGGAACATCAATTCTTAGTAAGAACAAATAAAAATATGGTTTTAATATCCCTTTAATATTCATACATATTTCAGAAAAATAACAATTTTGTGCATCATCTAGCACAAAGTAATATAAAGAAATGATAATAATAAAAATAAAAAAGGTTAAATAGTATAAAAGGTCCCTAGTACTATAGATAGTAGCCCTGGAATAAAACATTTATCAAAACGAAAAGTAATATGATGTACTGTTTGGTTCCAATTAGATAATTAATCTTCTCTACTTCCAGACGAACATTCTTTGCAGACGTAAGAAAAGATTATCTAGAGATTATATTGGTAATTAACCGAGGAAATGAAAAGTTGAACTAATTCCTGTGGGTCCCTTTCAAAGTGACATTGTTCTACCAAATGTACACAGCAAATGGCTTTTTTTCTTTGAAGCCCGGACCTCTTTTGTTAAGGAATACAATAAAAATCAGGTAAAATCAAATATATGACAATAACCAAGGGATCACTTTTGCATTAAAGAGTCAATTTAACACGTTTATTGCTAATTGGATATTGTCGATTGTGCTGAGTGAAGCTAAGATATCTTCTGATTGCATAGGATATGCTAATGAAGGGAGCAGATTCAAAGTCTATTTATATATAAGTGATAATTAATTAAAGGGGCACTGTACATAAAAAAATGTTATGGATATGGAAGAGCAGAACTCTAATATGAAGAATAAAAAAAAGTTTTTAATTTAAGTTGAAAATAATACATCTGAATCAAATCTGAAAAATAATTGTATTTAACAGAAAAAATAATTTAACCGGAATTTGTTAATGAAAACTCCTTAAAGCGATTGTAAAGTCAGCCTCCTGTCTAAACATCTATGTACTAGTTGTCAATAAAAACATAATTTATGCTTACCTGATAAATTTATTTCTCTTGTAGTGTATCCAGTCCACGGATCATCCATTACTTATGGGATATTAACTCCTCCCCAACAGGAAGTGCAAGAGGATTCACCCAGCAGAGCTGCTATATAGCTCCTCCCCTAACTGCCATTACCAGTCATTCGACCGAAAACATGCAGAGAAAGGAAAACCATAGGGTGCAGTGGTGACTGTAGTTTAATGGAAAAATGACCTGCCTTAAAGTGACAGGGCGGGCCGTGGACTGGATACACTACAAGAGAAATAAATTTATCAGGTAAGCATAAATTATGTTTTCTCTTGTTAAGTGTATCCAGTCCACGGATCATCCATTACTTATGGGATACCAATACCAAAGCTAAAGTACACGGATGACGGGAGGGACAGGCAGGCTCTTTATACGGAAGGAACCACTGCCTGAAGAACCTTTCTCCCAAAAACAGCCTCCGAAGAAGCAAAAGTGTCAAATTTGTAAAATTTGGAAAAAGTATGAAGAGAAGACCAAGTTGCAGCCTTGCAAATCTGTTCAACAGAAGCCTCATTCTTAAAGGCCCAAGTGGAAGCCACAGCTCTAGTAGAATGTGCTGTAATTCTTTCAGGAGGCTCCTGTCCAGCAGTCTCATAGGCTAACCGTATTATGCTACGAAGCCAAAAGGAGAGAGAGGTAGCCGAAGCTTTTTGACCTCTCCTCTGACCAGAATAAACGACAAACAGGGAAGACGTTTGTCGAAAATCCTTAGTTGCCTGTAGATAAAATTTCAGGGCACGGACTACATCTAGATTGTGTAGCAGACGTTCCTTTTTCGAAGAAGGATTAGGACACAAAGGTGGAACTACAATCTCTTGATTGATATTCCTGTTAGTGACCACCTTAGGTAGGAACCCAGGTTTAGTACGCAGAACTACCTTGTCTGAATGAAAAATCAGATAAGGAGAATCACAATGTAAGGCAGATAACTCAGAGACTCTTCGAGCCGAGGAAATTGCCATTAAAAACAGAACTTTCCAAGATAACAACTTGATATCAATGGAATGAAGGGGTACAAACGGAACCCCCTGTAAAACATTAAGAACTAAGTTCAAACTCCATGGTGGAGCAACAGTTTTAAACACAGGCTTGAACTTCTGACAGACGTTTGTGTAAAAGAATGGACAGAGCTGAAATCTGTCCCTTTAAGGAACTAGCGGATAAACCCTTTTCTAAACCTTCTTGTAGAAAAGACAATATCCTCGGAATCCTAACCTTACTCCATGAGTAACTCTTGGATTCGCACCAATATAAGTATTTGCGCCATATCTTATGGTAAATCTTTCTGGTAACAGGCTTCCTAGCCTGTATTAAGGTATCAATAACTGACTCAGAAAAACCACGTTTTGATAAAATCAAGCGTTCAATTTCCAAGCAGTCAGCTTCAGAGAAATTAGATTTTGATGTTTGAAGGGACCCTGGATCAGAAGATCCTGTTTCAGAGGTAGCGACCAAGGTGGACAGGATGACATGTCCACTAGATCTGCATACCAAGTCCTGCGTGGCCATGCAGGCGCTATTAGAATCACTGATGCTCTCTCCTGTTTGATTCTGGCAATCAATCGAGGAAGCATCGGGAAGGGTGGAAACACATAAGCCATCCCGAAGGTCCAAGGTGCTGTCAAAGCATCTATCAGAACCGCTCCCGGATCCCTGGATCTGGACCCGTAACGAGGAAGCTTGGCGTTCTGTCGAGACGCCATGAGATCTATCTCTGGTTTGCCCCAACGTCGAAGTATTTGGGCAAAGACCTCCGGATGAAGTTCCCACTCCCCCGGATGAAAAGTCTGACGACTTAAGAAATCCGCCTCCCAGTTCTCCACTCCCGGGATGTGGATTGCTGACAGGTGGCAAGAGTGAGACTCTGCCCAGCGAATTATCTTTGATACTTCCATCATTGCTAGGGAGCTTCTTGTCCCTCCCTGATGGTTGATGTAAGCTACAGTCGTGATGTTGTCCGACTGAAACCTGATGAACCCCCGAGTTGTTAACTGGGGCCAAGCCAGAAGGGCATTGAGAACTGCTCTCAATTCCAGAATGTTTATTGGTAGGAGACTCTCCTCCTGATTCCATTGTCCCTGAGCCTTCAGAGAATTCCAGACAGCGCCCCAACCTAGTAGGCTGGCGTCTGTTGTTACAATTGTCCAGTCCGGCCTGCTGAATGGCATCCCCCTGGACAGATGTGGCCGAGAAAGCCACCATAGAAGAGAATTTCTGGTCTCTTGATCCAGATTCAGAGTAGGGGACAAGTCTGAGTAATCCCCATTCCACTGACTTAGCATGCACAATTGCAGCGGTCTGAGATGTAGGCGTGCAAAGGGTACTATGTCCATTGCTGCTACCATTAAGCCGATCACCTCCATGCATTGAGCTACTGACGGGTGTTGAATGGAATGAAGGACACGGCATGCATTTTTAAGCTTTGTTAACCTGTCTTCTGTCAGGTAAATCTTCATTTCTACAGAATCTATAAGAGTCCCCAAGAAGGGAACTCTTGTGAGTGGAAAGAGAGAACTCTTCTTTTCGTTCACCTTCCATCCATGCGACCTTAGAAATGCCAGTACTAACTCTGTATGAGACTTGGCAGTTTGAAAGCTTGAAGCTTGTATCAGAATGTCGTCTAGGTACGGAGCTACCGCAATTCCTCGCGGTCTTAGTACCGCCAGAAGAGCACCCAGAACCTTTGTGAAGATTCTCGGAGCCGTAGCCAATCCGAATGGAAGAGCTACAAACTGGTAATGCCTGTCTAGAAAGGCAAACCTTAGATACCGGTAATGATCTTTGTGAATCGGTATGTGAAGGTAAGCATCCTTTAAATCCACTGTGGTCATGTACTGACCCTTTTGGATCATGGGTAAAATTGTCCGAATAGTTTCCATTTTGAACGATGGAACTCTTAGGAATTTGTTTAGGATCTTTAAATCCAAGATTGGCCTGAAAGTTCCCTCTTTTTTGGGAACCACAAACAGATTTGAGTAAAACCCTTGTCCTTGTTCCGACCGCGGAACCGGATGGATCACTCCCATTAATAAAAGATCTTGTACGCAGCGTAGAAACGCCTCTTTCTTTATTTGGTTTGTTGACAACCTTGACAGATGAAATCTCCCTCTTGGGGGAGAGAATTTGAAGTCTAGAAGGTATCCCTGAGATATGATCTCTAACGCCCAGGGATCCTGGACATCTCTTGCCCAAGCCTGGGCAAAGAGAGAAAGTCTGCCCCCCACTAGATCCGTTCCCGGATCGGGGGCCCTCGATTCATGCTGTCTTAGGGGCAGCAGCAGGTTTCCTGGCCTGCTTGCCCTTGTTCCAGGACTGGTTAGGTCTCCAGCCTTGTCTGTAGCGAGCAACAGCTCCTTCCTGTTTTGGTGCAGAGGAAGTTGATGCTGCTCCTGCTTTGAAATTACGAAAGGAACGAAAATTAGACTGTCTAGCCTTAGGTTTGGCTCTGTCTTGAGGCAGGGCATGGCCTTTACCTCCTGTAATGTCAGCGATAATTTCTTTCAACCCGGGCCCGAATAAGGTCTGCCCTTTGAAAGGTATATTAAGCAATTTAGATTTAGAAGTAACGTCAGCTGACCAGGATTTTAGCCACAGTGCTCTGCGTGCCTGAATGGCGAATCCGGAATTCTTAGCCGTAAGTTTAGTTAAATGTACTACGGCATCTGAAATAAATGAGTTAGCTAACTTAAGGGCTTTAAGCTTGTGTGTAATCTCATCTAATGGAGCTGATTCAAGTGTCTCTTCCAGAGACTCAAACCAAAATGCTGCTGCAGCCGTGACAGGCGCAATGCATGCAAGAGGTTGCAATATAAAACCTTGTTGAACAAACATTTTCTTAAGGTAACCCTCTAACTTTAGATCCATTGGATCTGAAAAGGCACAGCTATCCTCCACCGGGATAGTGGTACGCTTAGCTAAAGTAGAAACTGCTCCCTCCACCTTAGGGACCGTTTGCCATAAGTCCCGTGTGGTGGCGTCTATTGGAAACATCTTTCTAAATATCGGAGGGGGTGAGAACGGCACACCGGGTCTATCCCACTCCTTAGTAACAATTTCAGTAAGTCTCTTAGGTATAGGAAAAACGTCAGTACTCGCCGGTACCGCAAAATATTTATCCAACCTACACATTTTCTCTGGTATTGCAACTGTGTTACAATCATTCAGAGCCGCTAACACCTCCCCTAGTAATACACAGAGGTTTTCCAGCTTAAATTTAAAATTTGAAATATCTGAATCCAGTTTGTTTGGATCAGAACCGTCACCCGCAGAATGAAGCTCTCCGTCCTCATGTTCTGCAAATTGTGACGCAGTGTCTGACATGGCCCTAATATTATCAGCGCACTCTGTTCTCACCCCAGAGTGATCACGCTTACCTCTTAGTTCTGGTAATTTAGCCAAAACTTCAGTCATAACAGTAGCCATATCCTGTAATGTGATTTGTAATGGCCGCCCAGATGTACTCGGCGCTACAATATCACGCACCTCCCGAGCGGGAGATGCAGGTACTGACACGTGAGGTGAGTTAGTCGGCATAACTCTCCCCTCGTTGTTTGGTGAAATATGTTCAATTTGTACAGATTGACTTTTATTTAAAGTAGCATCAATACAGTTAGTACATAAATTTCTATTGGGCTCCACTTTGGCTTTAGCACATATAGCACAGATATCTTCCTCTGAATCAGACATGTTTAACACACTAGCAAATAAACTAGCAACTTGGAAATACTTTTCAAGTAATTTACTATAATATGAAAACGTACTGTGCCTATAAGAAGCACAGAAAAAGTTATGACAGTTGAAAATTAATAAACTGAAAAGTTATAGCATCAAATCTTTGTAAAAAACACAATTTTAGCAAAGGATTGCTCCCATTAGCAAAGGATAACTAACCCTGATAGCAGAAAAAAAAAAAATACAGAAATAAACGTTTTTTTTATCACAGTCAACTACAATCTCACAGCTCTGCTGTGAGTGATTACCTCCCTCAAAACAAGTTTTGAAGACCCCTGAGTTCTGTAGAGATGAACCGGATCATGCAGGGAAGACAATAAACTTCTGACTGAATTTTTTGATGCGTAGCAAAAGCGCCAAAAAAGGCCCCTCCCCCTCACACATAACAGTGAGAGAGATCAGTAAACTGTCATAAATTAAATAAAACGACTGCCAAGTGGAAAAAAATAGTGCCCAAAACATTTTTTCACCCAGTACCTCAGAAAATTAAACGATTTTACATGCCAGCAAAAAACGTTTAACATTAATAAATTGAGTGTTATTAAAAAGCCTGTTGCTAGTCCCTGCAAATTAGGCTAAAGTTTTATGCATACAGTATAATTCCAGTGAAGTGCCATTCCCCAGAATACTGAAGTGTAAAATATACATACATGACAGCCTGATACCAGTTGCTGCTACTGCATTTAAGGCTGAGTTTACATTATATCGGTATGGCAGAATTTTCTCATCAATTCCATTGTCAGAAAATAATAAGCTGCTACATACCTCTTTGCAGATTAATCTGCCCGCTGTCCCCTGATCTGAAGTTTACCTCTCCTCAGATGGCCGAGAAACAGCAATATGATCTTAACTACTCCGGCTAAAATCATAGAAAAACTCAGGTAGATTCTTCTTCAAATTCTACCAGAGAAGGAATAACACACTCCCGTGCTATTATAAAATAACAAACTTTTGATTGAAGGTATGAAACTAAGTATAATCACCACAGTCCTCTCACACATCCTATCTATTCGTTGGGTGCAAGAGAATGACTGGTAATGGCAGTTAGGGGAGGAGCTATATAGCAGCTCTGCTGGGTGAATCCTCTTGCACTTCCTGTTGGGGAGGAGTTAATATCCCATAAGTAATGGATGATCCGTGGACTGGATACACTTAACAAGAGAAAAACTTGACTTTCATTCATCAATTCCTAAGATTTTACATTGTTACCTGTATTTTCAATATCTTCTAATAATTTTCGCTAAACTCATCCTCCTCCCGGCATTCGCGCTCCGTTCCTGTAGTTTTTGATAGACGTCTTTATAGCCAATAACGGCTCTAACCACAGGGGGACCCACCCCCTTACCATGACGTAATAAATCCTTATTGCGCATGCGTTCGTTTGCGGTGCAAAGCTCATCTATTGTAAGCTCATGCACATTTTGGGCATGCGCAATAGAACTAAATACGGCGTTGCAATAGAACTTTATACGGAGTCCTGTCATTTCCTAACTATTGTACCGCTTGTATTAGTGGATATGAAAGGGCTCCGTATATAGGTACTTTGTCTTATCTATCTTATCTATCTGACCAACTATGTTCATATTGTGAATGCAACTGAAACAGGAGTAACGCATGCGCAATGGAAAATCTACACGGGAGCGCGCTGTCAGGCAGTATCTACAACTCAGTAATCCCTGCAAATAAAAGGGAATGTGAGTATTGGACCGCAACTGCAGCGTTAAATGAGGTGTTGGGAGGTGTAGAAATGATCCTGTAATGAATGAAGGATGGCAGCAGGGAGTACAGTCTCATAAATACACTTCTCATTAATATAAGGTTCAGGTAGTCAGCAGATGGGACATGTGAGCAGTCAGCTCTACCCAGTACTGTACCACTGTACCGTTAATGGTAAATGCAAAAAATAGCAGATATAGAATGTAGTAATGTTACACAGAATCAGAATAGCATATGAACTTTAAGGTAGGAAACGTTCTGACTAGGAGTTACTAAAGCTATTTGAGTAATTCAGGGTATGTGATTTGTATGAATGAGACAAACAAATATGAAAAATGGTGCTACTGAGTTAATTAATGGTTCAGCGGAACTTACCGAGTGGATGCAACGTTATGACACAGAATGAGAAAGTAACTTTAATCTGCAGGAGTTAGTAACTCTGTCTGTTTGTTTGTGCCGGTTGGAGAGGAGCGCTCCGGTCTCTAGATGCGTGAGTCTATGTGTGTGACGTCACCGCTAGTTCCGTGAGTGGGCGGAGGATTAGTAGATCAGGAGCGCTGTTTGGGTAATCACAGGAGTTCTGAGGTTACGAATGAGCTTGAGTGAGAAATAACCAAGCAATGCAAAGTAGGAGGTTTGTCACTTTATAGGGAATAAAGTGGGAGGTATTCCTGTCAGTAGTTGAAAGGCAGAATGAACAAAGTATTGATTAGAGAAGTAGGTAAATGCAGTGGATATGACAGGACCCCCTCCTCAAAGATCAACTCCGGTGATCAGGAGCCGGACGATCGGGGAACCGATCATGAAACTGACGGACGAGTCTTGGGGCCGACAGGTTGGCAGCCGGTTCCCAGGAGTCCTCAGAATCTGGATAGCCTTTCCAATGGATGAGATACTGCAGTTGTCCGTGAGATAATCTGGAATCCAAAATCTTGTGTACTTCATATTGCAATGAAGTATCTGGGACTAAGGGAATGACAGGTTCCAAAGGAGAATGGTTCCGAAGTAGCCGATATGGTTTCAAAAGAGAAACGTGAAAAGTAGGATGAGATTTCATGGTCGGGGGCAGAGCGAGAGTGACAGCATTGGGATTGACCACTTTGACTACAGGGAATGGTCCAACATAGTTAGAGGACAATTTCTTGGATGGCACAGAAAGATGGAGGTTACGGGTGGACAACCAGGCGTAGTCTCCTACAGCATAAGAAGGAGAGGATAGTCGTTTTTTATCGTAATGGTACTTGTAACGGGATTTAGCTAGATCGATGTTGCTTTTCACTAAGGAGAAAGTGTCTGAAATGGTGTTGAGCAGTTCGTTTACAATTGGACACGAACTAGAGTTAGAGGTCTCCCATTCAAAGTTGGGATGATAACCGTAGTTAACATAAAAGGGAGTGTACTTGGTCGATGAATGAACAGTATTGTTAAAGGCAAATTCCGCATAAGGAAGGAGTTGAGCCCAATCGTCCTGACGGGCTGAGATGAAGCATCTCAAGTACTGTTCCAACCATTGGTTGGTTCTCTCGGTCTGTCCATTGGTTTGAGGGTGGAAAGAAGTGCTGAGGCGTCTATGGATGTTCAATGTGTCACATAGTTGTTTCCAAAATTTGCTGGTGAACTGGGTTCCCCTATCTGAGGTGATGGACTGTGGAAGTCCGTGGAGCTTGAATACATGGTTGAACATTAATGTAACAGTTTCCGATGTGGTTGGAAGCTTATGAAAAGGAACGAAATGAGCCATTTTGCTGAATAAGTCAACGACCACAAGTATAGTGTTATATTTGTGTGATTCTGGGAGCTCGACAATGAAGTCAATAGCTATGTCAGTCCACGGACGTTCAGGGGTAGGTAGAGGAATGAGATAACCAACTGGAGAGGTTTTCCCAGTCTTGGTTGTTACACAAATCTTGCAGGTTTGGACATAATCTGCAGTGTCTGAGACTAGCGTAGGCCACCAAAAAAATCTTTGTACGAGGTCCTGGGTCTTATTGATTCCCAGATGTCCAGATAACCGGGAATCGTGTAGTGTATGGAGAACGGTTGATCTGAGTGAAGGTGGTACATAGACTCGTTCTTGGTAGTAATACAACCCATCATCATGCTGGGTTAACTTATCCAGTGGTTTTAGAGAATCCGCAGACTGTTCAGTTGTAAAACGTGTTGTTTGTTCAGCTGTTAGAGCTAGAAACATATCCGCGGGGACGAGTGAAGACTCCGTCAGGGATGTTAAAGGATCAACTAGTTGCCTAGAGAGGGCATCAGCTTTTTTGTTTTTATTTGCAGGTCTATAGGTGATAAGGTAGTTAAATCTTGAGAGGAATAAGTTCCAGCGAACTTGACGGGAACTAAGGGTGCGGTTAGCTTTCAGATACTCCAGATTCTTATGGTCAGTATAGATTAGAATCGGAAAACAAGTTCCTTCCATGAGATGTCTCCATTGTTCCAAGGAGCTTTTGATGGCCAGTAGTTCCTTGTCACCAATGGGGTAGTTAACCTCTGCAGTATTAAGTAAGCGTGAATAATAGGCTACTGGATGCAGAGGATCGGAGGGAGAGGTCCTTTGGGACAGAATTGCTCTCAGAGCATAGTTGGAGGCGTCCACTTCTAACACATATTGTAAACTAGGTTCGGGGAACCGAAGTATCGGAGCTGTGGTAAACGCATGCTTCAAGAAGTCAAAAACTACTTGTAGTTCATTGTTCCAGTTGAAAGTACTAGTGGTCTTTGTGAGATTTGTTAGGGGTCTAGTCAATTCAGCGAAGTTCTTGATGAACTTTCTATAGAAGTTAGCGAAACCCATAAATCTCTGGATCTCTGGATCTCTCTTTTAGTTTTAGGCACTGGCCAATCCTGAATTGCTGAGGCCTTGTCGTTTTCCATTTGGATTCCGTTTGGGGTTATCCTGTAACCCAAAATTTTTATTTCCTGGGAATGGAAAGTACACTTCTCTAGTTTAACATATAGGGAGTTATCCCTTAATCTTGTCAAAACCAAGGTAACATGTTTGATGTGTTCTTGGAGGTTTGAGGAATAAATGAGGATGTCATCCAGATAGATAACCATGAAGATTTCCAAATAGTCTTTGAAGATATCGTTGATGAAGTACTGAAAAGTGGCGGGTGTGTTGCATAGCCCAAAAGGCATAACAGTGTATTCAAACAAGCCGTATCTGGTAAGGAAAGCAGTTAGCCATTCATGACCTTCCTTGATGCGTACCAGATTATAGGCGCCTCGTAGATCTAATTTGGTGAAAATAGTGGCGCCCCGTAACCTGTCAATTAGCTGGGGAATGAGAGGCAGGGGGTAGCGGTTCTTAATTGTGCGCTTGTTCAGCTCTCTATTATCTATTATAGGTCGTAGACTTTGGTCTTTATTTTTGACAAAGAATATTCCTGCTCCAGCTGGAGAGGTAGAGGGGCGTATGAAACCCTTCTGTAGATTTTCTTTTAGGTATGTCTTGAGATGTTCCAATTCTGGTTCAGATAACGGAAAAATGTGACCGTAAGGTATATCAACCCCTGGTAACAAATCAATGGGGCAGTCATAAACCCTATGTGGGGGCAGATTGGTTGATTCCTTTTTATCAAATACATCAGTGAATGAGGAGTAAGCATCCGGGAATGTAGGAGCAGTATCCAACAATAATTGCTCCTGATGTAGACAGGTATCTATACAATAAGAGGAGTTAAAGATAACCTGGGAAGATGACCAGATTATTGTTGGATCGTGCTGTTGAAACCAAGTGATACCTAGAATAACCGGATATATGGGGGAAGGAATTACATCGAATGTGACATATTCTGTATGTAATCCCTGAGTAGTAACCCTTAAAGGGATAGTATGGTACAAGATAGGACCTGATGTAATTTCTTTCCCATCAACAAAACGCAGGACACTTGGAGTGCTTTTTGTGACAAGTGGTATTTTATTAACAACAGTGAATTGGTGATCAATGTAGTTATGGCTGGCACCGGAGTCAAGGATTGCCTTGGAGTGGATTCGGTGGTGTTCCCACTGTAACAGAATAGGAAGGGAGCAATGGTTAGTTTGTATCTGATTAGCTGATAGACAGTGGTCAGTGGTTAACTGCTTACCCTTCCTGCGTTGTAGCTGGAGGCAGTCTTTAACAGAGTGATCTATGCCGCCACAGTACATACAAAGATCTAGATTTTTCCTCCTCTGTTTTTCTTGGGGGGTTAGGGGTCCTCTGATGAATCCCAGTTCCATGGGGGTTTCAGCAGCCCTAGGTGTAGGTCTTTGTGAGTGGGTAGTGGGTGAAGGTGCTACTGTTTTGATGTTTGTGTCAGTATGTGCTTTTTCTGAGCGTCTCTCTCTTATACGCCTGTCCAAAGTTATACTGATATCAATCAATTTATCCAAGGTGTCAGGGAGTGGCTGCCTGGCTAGCTCATCTTTGAGGGATTCAGAGAGCCCCAAACGGAATTGATTCCGTAAGGAGAGATCATTCCACTGAGTGTCAGTGGACCATTTTTTGAACTCTGCGATGTAGTCCTCCACCGGTCTTTTGTACTGGCGGAGGGATCTCATAGCAGTTTCAGCCGATAGCTGTTTGTAGGGATCATCGTAAAGCTGACCCATAGCCTTGAAAAATTGTTCTAAAGAGTACAGTATGGGATCGTTAGTCTCAAAAAATAAATTGGCCCATATACGGGGTTCCCCACGGAGGTAGGAGATAGTAGTGAGTACCTTAAGGTGCTCATTAACATAGGTTTTAGGTTTTAATTGGTAATACAAGTAACAAGAATTCCTAAATTCCCTGAATTCTGATCTTTGTCCACTGAATGGCTGAGGGGGATTGGGTTGTGGCTCATGTGAAGTGTGAGCTGATCTAATGGCTTCTAACTTGTCATTTATAGATTGTTTTAGGGAGGTATTCTCAGCTTGTAAGGCAGTGAACCCCTTAGAGAGATTCTCTACTGTTTGAGTAAGGGCTTCTACATGTGCTACTAGGGCTGCTGGGTCCATAACCAAGGCTTGGTTATTACTGTCAGGCAGTATCTACAACTCAGTAATCCCTGCAAATAAAAGGGAATGTGAGTATTGGACCGCAACTGCAGCGTTAAATGAGGTGTTGGGAGGTGTAGAAATGATCCTGTAATGAATGAAGGATGGCAGCAGGGAGTACAGTCTTATAAATACACTTCTCATTAATATAAGGTTCAGGTAGTCAGCAGATGGGACATGTGAGCAGTCAGCTCTACCCAGTACTGTACCACTGTACCGTTAATGGTAAATGCAAAAAATAGCAGATATAGAATGTAGTAACGTTACACAGAATCAGAATAGCATATGCACTTTAAGGTAGGAAACTTTCTGACTAGGAGTTACTAAAGCTATTTGAGTAATTCAGGGTATGTGATTTGTATGAATGAGACAAACAAATATGAAAAATGGTGCTACTGAGTTAATTGGTGGTTCAGCGGAACTTACCGAGTGGATGCAACGTTATGACACAGAATGAGAAAGTAACGTTAATCTGCAGGAGTTAGTAACTCTGTCTGTTTGTTTGTGCCGGTTGGAGAGGAGCGCTCCGGTCCCTAGATGCGTGAGTCTATGCGTGTGACGTCACCACTAGTTCCGTGAGTGGGCGGAGGATTAGTAGATCAGGAGCGCTGTTTGGGTAATCACAGGAGTTCTGAGGTTACGAATGAGCTTGAGTGAGAAATAACCAAGCAATGCAAAGTAGGAGGTTTGTCACTTTATAGGGAATAAAGTGGGAGGTATTCATGTCAGTAGTTGAAAGGCAGAATGAACAAAGGATTGATTAGAGAAGTAGGTGAATGCAGTGGATATGACACGCGCAGTGCCGATGCGTAAACAGCGGGTGGGACCGCTGTTTACATAATATGGAGGAGAATTAGCAAACAGTGAGTGGGAGGAGCGGGTAAAGTAAATTATCGATATTTAGTATATAAAATTCAAATGAAATGATAACTTTTATTACAAAATTATTGTGGCGGTATGCTTAATCGGATGATTCTCTACAAAACTATATCATCCAAACCTGAAAAATTTACATTCACTTTAATAAGCTATTTCCCACCCAATAGTGTAAAAATGTGAATTTTTCAATAGGAATAAGTAGAATTGAACTATCATAGCCTTTTCACCTGCCAAAAAGTTTTCTTGCCATTAAAATCATGTTTTTAATTACACAAACAAATAAACTAAATGCATTGGTTAGTTTTTTGTTGTTGTTTCTTTATTGTTTACAACATATACATCAAATATAGAAAAAGTTGTATTTCTTTACATTCGTCCAGAAATTAATGTCTAGTTAATAATGATCATTGGTTGATGGGTACTGCCCATTGATACATTTGATTGGTTAATAGGTACTTCCTGCTAAAGCTTATTGGTTAATAGGTATTTCCTGCTAAAGCTCATTGGTTAATAGGTACTACCCAACCTGCAACAACCTTGTAGCACCCAGGATGGTTGCAATATCTGCTGATATATGTTTAAACTTATACAGCTTCATATATTTCAAGGCAGAAAAAAAAATGTTTTGAATTCTGCTCTTTCATGTGAATTACACATTTTGGTGAGTATAGAGTCCCTTTAATGGGTTTTAAAGATACATTAATTTAATAGTATTTTTACTATGTAAACTGTGTTTTCCAATTCCTATTAGTGAAAATGAAGACTTTAGATTAACACTGGTAGATTCCAACAAATCATTGGTTGTACACTCTGGTGACCCATGTAAAACTTGTGCTAATTGGCCTCAGCAGAGAAGATAACTTAGGTTACAACATGGCAGCTCTCATAGCGTTATGGATACTAAAATGTTATGTTTTCAATAATTAAATAACTAATTCTATAAAAAAAAAATACACCTCAGACTTAGAATTGTTTAAAATACATCATTATATCTAGCGTTTATTTAATCTTTAATGCCCCTTTAAGTTGATGAACTAAGAAATGTTTGTAGAGATGAAGGAAGCAAAAAACTAAATTTAGGAAGATACATAATAAATGTGGATAAATGTGATGAAAAATGGCCATTGGAATTAATTGTAAAAATATAATATCCATAAAAATCTGTAATGTAAATATATTTTTTAAACGTTAGGATTAAACTTGTTTATCACTATTTAATAATGATTAAGTTATTACTTTGTGAACGATTTCTCTAATTCACTGAAATATAAGGAGCATGAAATGATGACAACATCACAAATATTAATGATGCATCAGTTCTGCACTTGCTCGGTTTGATATTAATTCATACGTTTATTGGCAGAAACTTAATCCATCATGTGTATTGTGTCTGACCTGTCTGACTGTACCACACTTTGCCAGACTTTCTTAATCAGATTAAAAGTTGTATCAGCAATGAAATATTTGCAGTGATTTAGCTTTCTTTTTTCTGATTAACTTTACATAAATATTACATTTAAATGAAGCTGAAGAGTCCTGTTTTGCAATGTGTTTTGCATTGAATTTGTGTAACCTCTAACATGAAAAGAAAGTGATCAGAAGCCCAGTGAACATATAGGTGACCAGTTCCCAGCTGTTAATTTGAAGGGCGCAATCCTCAAAATGTAAATATACATGAATAAAAATAAACAAGAAATGATTCTCGTAAAAACTTGTGCAGCACTGAACAAATTGTTTTGGACGAATCAGTCGGAACGAATATTATGAAAATTTAGTTTTTCAGAATATTCGTGTTCTGGACTATTTGGGATTCGGTTTGTTTAAAACCAACCGAATACTCAATATTTGTTAACATATTCATTTGTTTTTGTTAGAACTAAGTATCTATGATACTCACCTGTACCGCTCTGGGGAGCCGCGCTCATCCTCTTCTTGCAATTTATAGACTCCACAGTGCGCTACAGGTAAATTAGTGTGGGGGATCCCTTTTACTATAGCACAGGCAAGGGGGGACGCTCTAATCTGACCCTTCTTTACAGAGCCCAGGGCCTAATTCCCCTTGTAGCATAGACCTGACTCAGTAAAGAAGGTCAGATTAGCATGCCCCCCCGCCCGTGCTAATGGAGAGAGGTTCGCCTCTCTAACGTACCTGTGGTGCGCTGAGGAGTTGCATTAATAGGAGCATTAGTGCGGCCCTAGAGTCTATGAAGAAGAAGACTTTTAGCACGGCTCTCTAGTGTGCCACAGGTATGTAATACACCTAATTTGAAGAATAACGAATATACTCCTGAATTATCTTTCGTATTCTTTAAATTAGTTAGTACAATCATTCAGATATTCATTTTGTTAAACGGAAAGTAATATCCGCATTTTTGTTACAAATTCACATTAATAAGAAAACTAATGCATAGCCCAAATATATTATGGTTCATGGAGCGCATGTATATTTGTCCATATGCAAATGTTTAGCGTATATTGCATCAGTATTATTCAGTTTGCATCATACAAGCTACTGCTGGTCCTCTGAGCGTGCATAGTGTTTCAATGTATGTGCACATACTATCAGGAGGTCATGTGCACATGCCTTAAAGGGACACTGAACCCAATTTTTTTCTTTCGTGATTCAGATAGAGCATGCAATTTTAAGCAACTTTCTAATTTACTCCTATTATCAATTTTTCTTCATTTTCTTGGTATCTTTATTTGAAAAGCAAGAATGTAAGTTTAAATGGTGGCCCATTTTTGGTGAACAACCTGGGTTGTTCTTGCTGATTGGTGGATAAATTCACCCACCAATAAACAAGTGCTGTCCAGAGCACTGAACTAAAAAAATGGCTGGCTCATTAGATACCTTCTTTTTTCAAATAAAGATAGCAAGAGAACGAAGGAAATTGATAATAGGAGTAAATTAGAAAGTTGCTTAAAATTGCATGCTCTATCTGAATCACGAAAGAAAAAATGTGGGTTCAGTGTCCCTGGACTACGTGGCACCAATCTTTTTAGCATTTAGTATTTAGATACTAAAGAGGCTTATCATATGCCCGGACTACTAGACAGTGCAACCTTTCCTAACAAATTTCAGATTTTAAACACCTTTTGAATATATATTTAGTTTGAATACCATTTATAATGCAGTGCTTAAATTCTAAGATACACTATGCATATATAAAAGCAGTCATTTATTGTTTGTTTTTGTAAAAAAAACTACACAGTTTAGTGCATAAGTGTATTTCAGTTTTGAGCAGAAAAATGATAATAGTCATAGCTATTACTGTTACAATGACAAATTTACATAATGCAGCACATCCGTCCTCATTCAGACTGGTGTTGGAATTCTAGTGCATATGGCATATCTGAGTATGCTGCTGAAACAGTGATAGTTTTTTTCTTTTTATAGCTTTTACTAGAAGCATGTTTGCTGAGAGAAATATATTGAAAAATGTTTCTATTCAAAATGGGTTTAAGCACTGTGTTGCTTTAAGCGTACTTCCTCACATGACCTCTAATGATAGAACGCACCTTTATCTGGCATGAAAGTTCCTTTAAATCTTCAGTTGTGGGTATTTAATAGACAAAGAAAGCAATATTGATTTTTAAAGCACTGTGACTGTGCCCTTCAGATTTCTTCCAGATCAGTCACTGATGACTCTATTCTCTCATGGGATCTTTAGGTACATAAACATCAATGTGTGGTTTGTAAAACATTATATGCTTGAAGACTTCATTTAAAATGAAGACTTGGAAATTCTAAGAAGGTTATTGTTATTCAGAGCTGTCAGATTTAATTGCTCGGCCACCAGCTGCAGTGCAAAGAGGGAACAAACGCACCATTGGATGGTAAATCAAGTTGCAAAAATCAGATTGAAAAGTATTTTTAAAAATGGAGAAAAACAGAGAAATGTATTTAAATCTCTCTTAACCTTAATGTCAGAAATGAAGAGGAGACAGTATGATGATAGGAGATGTTAGGAATGGTTTTGGGGAATAATTTATTTAGATTCAAATGAATGCAATAAAACATTTGACTTTGATAAAGGGACATCAATTGTTTATAGCAAACTAAAAGCATTTAACAGCATTTGTTTCTTCCCATATCAAGCTCTTACTGACTCCTGTTGGTTTCTGGGAATTAATCCCATTTGAGTAATGGCCTTGGTGATTTTGCAGTTGTTTAAATGAATAAAAGGATACTATATTTCTTAAAGGTATACATTGCAAGTTTTGCTTACATATTGTTAAATGATGACATTTATCATTTTTCACCTTTATGTCTGTTTCTGGAAAAGAACTAATCCAGCCCAGTAAGACCCAATCTTGTCCCTGGCATCTGACAACACCACTTGAACAAAAAAAAAACTGCTAAATTCTTCAATATCTTTATTTGAAAAAGCAAGAATCTAAGCTAAGTAACAGGCTCATTTTTGGTTCAGAACCCTGGATAGTGCTTGCTGATTGGTGGCTACATTTAGCAAGTGCAACCCAGGTGCTGAACCTAAACTGGGCTGGCTCTTAAGCTTCACATTTTTGTTGTTGTTTTTTTCAAATAAAGATAGCAAGAGAACAAATAAAAATTGATAATAAGAGTAAACTAGAAAGTTGCTTAAAATTGCTGCTCTATCTGAATCATGAAAGAATAAAATTTGGTTTATTGTCCCTTTAATGTTGTCAGAGCCCTTAAAGTTTTGGTGGTTGTGAGAGAGTTTCTCTGTGTGTCTGTGAGTGTGTTTCTGTGTTTGTTTGTCTGTGTGTGTGTTTGTCTGTCAGTGTTTATCTTTGTGAGTGAGTACTTCTCTATGTGTGTGTGTGTCTGTTTTTGTGTTAGTGTTTGTGTGACTGACTGTTGGTCTGTTTCTCTATGTGGAGTGTTTCTCTATGTGTGTCTGTGTTTGTGTGTTTTTTCTGTGTGTGTGTTTGTCTGTCAGTGTTTATCTTTGTGAGTGAGTACTTCTCTATGTGTGTGTGTGTCTGTTTCTGTGTTAGTGTTTGTGTGACTGACTGTTGGTCTGTTTCTCTATGTGGAGTGTTTCTCTATGTGTGTCTGTGTTTGTGTGTTTTTTCTGTGTGTGTGTTTGTCTGTCAGTGTTTATCTTTGTGAGTGAGTACTTCTCTATGTGTGTGTGTGTCTGTTTCTGTGTTAGTGTTTGTGTGACTGACTGTTGGTCTGTTTCTCTATGTGGAGTGTTTCTCTATGTGTGTCTGTGTTTGTGTGTTTTTTCTGTGTATGTGTTTGTCTGTGAGTGTTTATCTTTGTGAGTGAGTACTTCTCTATGCGTGTGTGTGTCTGTTTGTTTCTGAGTTAGTGTTTGTGTGAGAGTGTGCTTGTGTTTGTGTGACTGACTGTTGGTCTGTTTGTGTGTTTTTCCCTGTGTGTGAATTCATGGGTTTGTGAATCTTTTTGTGAGTGTTTCTTTGTGTGTGTGTGTGTGTGTGTGTGTTTGTGTGTGTTACAACCTTTACAACATATTAATGTTTGACTACACTCAAGAATAAAGTGCACACACATTTTAATTATAAAAAATTTGAGCAAACATTTCCCTACTCCCAAGATAAAATGAACACACGGTAGTGATTATTCTTCTTAGGGAGAACAAGCTCTAGATTCTGCATTATCCCATTGTATTTTCTAAATCAGAATAATTAATGGACATTATACTAAAAATATATCTTTCTGTTTGAAAGAGCAGCACAACAACATGTTTCTGTTTTAGAAATATCATCATCAGAAGGTGGGACCGAGACCTTGTTCAAGGACCTGTCTGGGTAGAAGAAAGACAGTCGATCATTATCATCTTTGTTTTATTGTCATTTATTTTATATTTTATTATTCTATTATTAAATACTACAATAGCTTTTTTTACGTTTTCTGATTTTGGGTGCCACCCTATTTTGCCTTTTGTGTTTGATTTATGTTAAAACATATTAATAGAAATAACACGTATATAGGTATAACAAGCATTAGATGGATGTACATATAAGCCAATCAGCAATAGTTGGATGTATGTACCCATAAACCAATCAACTTTAGCAGGAAGTACCTATCAGCTAATAATTACATTTTTATTGTTTTCAACAAACATGTTTAAACTATGCTATTTCATATCAGTCATAATAACAGAACTGTTATCATCATATATATAGGTACATGTAGATATATATTTAAGCAAAATACCATTATATATATATATATATACACATAGAAATAAGTATTTATGAATAAATAAAACATATTCTTCTATGTGAAGAACAGTGGAATGTGAAATATTAATATTTTCATGTCGGGTTATTGAACTTGAGAATATGCGATCCGGTTTGCGCATGTGTAGGGTGTTAGTTTTTTTTCTCTTTTTTTGCTCTATTGACTTCTTTGGGGGAATAGGTTTTATGCATGATGGGTTAGCCCGACGCGTGCAAAAAGCTTACTTCTAGCGCAGTTAATGCTCAACTTGTAATCTGTCCCATAAAAAAGGCAATTTTTTATTTAATTATAAAACTGAACGTTACTGTACTGAATAGCAGTCCTTTTTTATCTACTGAAACTAAAAGGTTTTATTGTGTTACAAAGCTTTAAAATTTTAGATTAATTATTTGATAATGTTTTGCTAGATCTCATCCTGTTAATATATCACTATACAAGCTCTTAGTTTGATAGATATTTTAGACAATAGAGTTGGATAGATAAATAGATAGATAGACGGACAGATATATAGATGATAGATAGATAGATAGATAGATAGATAGATAGATAGATAGATAGATAGATAGATTGATTGATTAGATAGACAGACAGATTAGATAGATACTGTAGATAGATAGATAGATAGATAGATAGATAGATAGATAGATAGATAGATATGGATTTGAATGACAATAAATTCTACAATCCTGTGAAATTGAATTCAGACTAAGGGGCCGATTTAACAAGGGCCGAATGGCCCCTGTTTCCCTTGTATCCGTGTGAGCTTGCCGGAAACAGGCATTAAGAAGCAGCGGTCTTAAGACCACTTCTCCTTAACTCGTAGTTCTGCTCTGAGAGGTGGACAGCAATCAACCCGATCAGATACGATCGAGTTGATTGACACCCCCTGCTAGTGGCTGATTGGCTGCGAATCTGCAGGGGGTGGCATTGCCCAAGCAGTTCACAAGAACTGCTTGTGCAATGATAAATGCTGACAGCGTATGCTGTCAGCATTCAGCAATGTCTGTCGGACATGATCCACTGAGCAGATCAAGTCGGACAGACACTTGTTAACTCGGCCCCCATTTTTTGATTAGGATAGTCCACTCTATATACAATTGCTCGCTATACAGGATTACATACAATTAATAAAAAGAAACTTGTCTAGGGAATAAAGCAAGGCAGCTAAGGGAGTGCTGATTAGGGGGCATTAGGTTTTGGACAGATCTATCCCCCTTACGTTTTTGAATCATCTCTTATTACTTCAATACCCTAAAAAAGCATTGCTGTAATATTTCATAATAACAGAAAAAGCAGTGCGGACTAAAGGAGCTCTAGAACAATAAGATTGCCGTAAGGCAAGTTAAAGTAGTTAACATTTCACTGTGTAAAAATATTTAACACTAAATATTCATAAATGTTCTTTCACAGAGGCATTAAACACCTGCAGATATATTATTAAGCTTGTCTGTTTACATAGCCATTACAGAATAGATCAAGAAATTGCATTTTAAACTGATTTTTTTGTTGTCTTGCCCTTGAAAGAAACACTCCTGTTTCTTAAGATTTATTTTATTTTGTGCTGTAAGGTTTATAGAAATTAAAAAATCTTAGCTATTTGTCTTTTACCAAGATGAATTCATAGTGCCCTTAAAAATCTCATTAACATTGCTTTTCCCTATGAAGATTCAATACAAAAGAGATTACATTCTGTCATCGTCAGTATAGAGCACATAAATTTTTCACAAACCAATTTATGTGAACTAAAAAAATCCTTTCTTCATTCTGTTATTGGACACTATGTTTTAATGATTGTAGACTTTGCACAAATATGACCTTAAAATGCGTATTCACAATCACCTTAAATGTAATGGGTAACTTCATTATTTCTTGGCTGTTGGCATCTCCATCTGGGGGATTCATCTGAAAAACAATGTGTTTGGGTTTGGTGCCTACAGCAGACGTAAGATTAAAACAATAAAATATCCAGACTTTCTATGACACCTCTCTTGAATCTTTTACCGAGATTCCTGCAGCTTTTCTTCCATTCTGATTCAATCAAAATTGCCACAATATTACTATTGTGAGAATCTGTGAGTTCAATGGGTTATGAGCATTAAGTAGCGAAAAAAATGTGGTAATAAAATAAATTGTATTATAGCTTATTATGTAACAATTGTCTTTTTTTTTTTAGACATAACAAATAAATACGTTTTAAGCCAAAATAAAAAAAAATGATAGACATTAATTATTTCAATATTGTAATTAAAAATGCTTAATTGTAAAAAGTTAAATAACTTTGCAATATACTTTCATTATTTATTTTACCTCCATTTCCTGTAATCTAAGTATAAAAATTGTGGATTTTCAAGTCCTGAAAACTGAAAGAGTATATTTTAGGCTTCACAATCCTAATCTTGTCACATGTCTCTCCCTAATTTGCAGTTTATTATTTTATCCTTTCTGATAAAGCTGAACAATTGAGAGTTAGCCGTGGCAAGCCCTGTCATATCTATACTCATGTCCAGATTGGTACTTCAAAATAAAGGACGTGTGGGTGCTTGGCCATAGAAAAACAGTTGCAGCAAACAAGTGATAGATTAGACTCTGCTGATATATTAATCTATTGGAAGACTGCAGAACAAAATGTTGTAAATACAAATTATTTATTGTCCCTGTAATATAAAAATTTCAGCACTGGACAGCTCCTTTTCCCTTTAGAGGCCTTGATGACAAATGTGCTATTGACATCGCAGACCCACACTAAGAATAGCGCACAATCTAGTATAAAGGCTGTGACACACTGCAAGCAGAGCGACGCGCAGCGTGTAGATGCAGCTGTGCGCGCTCAGTGTGTCTTGCCTTTTCATCTCGGAGCACTCTGCTGCGTCAGGTCGCGTAGCTAAGCGCTCAGAGATGAAATATTTGAACTTCAGAAGCGATGCGACGCGGAGCAAAGCAGCTGCTTTGCCTCGCGCCGCATCACTTCCAGTGTGTCACAGCCTTAACAAGTTAATGGTAAAACAGAATTTCCAGAGACTGTTTAGCAAAGGCGACATCTCTTCATCGTGCCCTATACTTTCAATAGATACCGTAGTCTCGCTAAACATCGCTTATATTACAAGTTGTGTGTTATGTGTTGTGCGCAAGCTTTTTACTAATGCTATTTGGCTAACATGTACTTCCTTTTAAAATTAATTTCATACTAAAACTTATTGGTTGATATTTACTTCTAAACTGCATTGGCTAATACAACATTAATGGCTCTGTTAGTAAAGAGAAAAACAGCTCTACAAGTTTAAAGAGAAAGTCAAGTCAAAATGAAACGTTCATGATTTGGAGAGAGCATGCAGTTTTAAAAAACTTTCCAATTTACTTTTATAATCATATTTGCTTTGTTTTCTTTGTATTCTTTGTTTAAAGCCAAACCTAGATAGGCTCATATGCTAATTTCTAAACCTTTGAAGTCCGCCTCTTATCTCAGTGCAGTTTTACAATTTTTTTTTACAGCTAGACAGCATTAGTTCATGTGTGAAAACATTGTGCTCACTCCCGTTGAGTTATTTGCAGAGACTTAGGGCTTAATGATGTAAACATCGCCTGCTCAAAGCTACTTTTTCTCGTCGACTCTCGCAGGGCTGCCCCAGTGGAATGGTCGTAAAAAAAGGGACAGGCCCTGCGAGTGGTGAGATGGCTCCTATTTAAAGTAATGGAGCTCACTGGATATGGACACTTCGCTCCTTAGAGCGAAGTTAGCGGGGAGCACTTTAAAATTAAAATCCTGCAGCCAATATAACTGACATTATGCTGCTTTCTGCATATTGCATTTGCAACACAAAATGAACATTCTAACAAGTACTCCAGGGAAGTATCTTGAACTAATTAAATAACACATTTAAAAAAATGATACAGTTCTTAATTATTTATTGTTATATACTATTTATATGTATACAAAAAATAACTTAGTATCCTTTAAAAGCCATCTATTGCTAGGGATTTGCTGCAAGATACTGCTACAATGTACTTGTAGTCCTCGGTAGCAGCTATCAAAAGTTGGTTCTAGACCAAACATTGCCACTCTAGAACTGGCAGTCACATGGTTAAGCCAAATCTACTTTATACTGGTACCCACATGACATGGAATCACATTTAACTGCGCTAAGACTTTTACATCTAGAAATCTTCTCTCCCAGATGACTTCACTGATATAATCTGCATCTAAACTGTTAGAAAATAAGTGCTAAGCACAGAATAGTAAATGAGATCGTCCAGCAGAATTCCTCTACTCAGAGACCAGCTACTTTGTTAAGAAGCTAAAGTACTTTCCTTCTCTAAGTCAAACAAATGGGATAACATAAATATTAAAATCAATGTTTATGCTTGTAGAGCAAACAGAGTCAATATTTCTTCCATAAAATAAACTATTTTTCTTTCCCTGAAGTTATGTTTAGTGAGCCTGAAGAGACCTGTAGAGTCTGTTTATTATCTGTTATTGAAGGACAGTTATATCAGCTGCACCTGGGTAAATGCATTCAAATAATCTCATAGAGCCGGCGAAGAGCTCATAAATGCAGCCTAAATATAGTAGAGAAAACAGGTATTTAAATAATTAAAGGGACACTATAACCAAATTTGTTCTTTCATGATTCAGATAGAACAGCCATTTTAAGCAACTTTCTAATGTACTGCTATTATCAAATTTTATTTATTCTCTTGGTATCTTTATTTGAAATGCAGGAATGAAAGCTTAGGAGCCGGACTATTTTTTATGTTCTTGTAACTTTGACAACTGTAATTTTTGGTTCAGAACCCTGGATAGCGCTTGCTGATTGGTGGCTTCATTTAGCCACCAATCAGCAAGTGCTACCCAGGTGCTGAACCAAAAATTACAGTTGTCAAAGTTACAAGAACATACAACTCCTGTATAACTAAAATCTATCATTTAGTGCCTGACCGGCTGTCCCTAACATTAGTCATTACAGGGAGTGCAGAATTATTAGGCAAGTTGTATTTTTTAGGATTAATTTTATTATTGAACAACAACCATGTTCTCAATGAACCCAAAAAACTCATTAATATCAAAGCTGAATAGTTTTGGAAGTAGTTTTTAGTTTGTTTTTAGTTTTAGCTATTTTAGGGGGATATCTGTGTGTACAGGTGACTATTACTGTGCATAATTATGAGGCAACTTAACAAAAAACAAATATATACCCATTTCAATTATTTATTTTTACCAGTGAAACCAATATAACATCTCAACATTCACAAATATACATTTCTGACATTCAAAAACAAAACAAAAACAAATCAGTGACCAATATAGCCACCTTTCTTTGCAAGGACACTCAAAAGCCTGCCATCCATGGATTCTGTCAGTGTTTTGATCTGTTCACCATCAACATTGCGTGCAGCAGCAACCACAGCCTCCCAGACACTGTTCAGAGAGGTGTACTGTTTTCCCTCCTTGTAAATCTCACATTTGATGATGGACCACAGGTTCTCAATGGGGTTCATATCAGGTGAACAAGGAGGCCATGTGATTAGATTTTCTTCTTTTATACCCTTTCTTGCCAGCCACACTGTGGAGTACTTGGACGCGTGTGATGGAGCATTGTCCTGCATGAAAATCATGTTTTTCTTGAAGGATGCAGACTTCTTCCTGTACCACTGCTTGAAGAAGGTGTCTTCCAGAAACTGGCAGTAGGACTGGGAGTAGAGCTTGACTCCATCCTCAACCCGAAAAGGCCCCACAAGCTCATCTTTGATGATACCAGCCCAAACCAGTACTCCACCTTGCTGGCGTCTGAGTCAGACTGGAGCTCTCTGCCCTTTACCAATCCAGCCACGGGCCCATCCATCTGGCCCATCAAGACTCACTCTCATTTCATCAGTCCATAAAACCTTAGAAAAATCAGTCTTGAGATATTTCTTGGCCCAGTCTTGACGTTTCAGCTTGTGTGTCTTATTCAGTGGTGGTCGTCTTTCAGCCTTTCTTACCTTGGCCATGTCTCTGAGTATTGCACACCTTGTGTTTTTGGGCACTCCAGTGATGTTGCAGCTCTGAAATATGGCCAAACTGGTGGCAAGTGGCATCTTGGCAGCTGCACGCTTGACTTTTCTCAGTTCATGGGCAGTTATTTTGCGCCTTGGTTTTTCCACACGCTTCTTGCGACCCTGTTGACTATTTTGAATGAAACGCTTGATTGTTCGATGATCACGCTTCAGAAGCTTTGCAATTTTAAGAGTGCTGCATCCCTCTGCAAGATATCTCACTATTTTTGACTTTTCTGAGCCTGTCAAGTCCTTCTTTTGACCCATTTTGCCAAAGGAAAGGAAGTTGCCTAATAATTATGCACACCTGATATAGGGTGTTGATGTCATTAGACCACACCCCTTCTCATTACAGAGATGCACATCACCTAATATGCTTAATTGGTAGTAGGCTTTCGAGCCTATACAGCTTGGAGTAAGACAACATGCATAAAGAGGATGATGTGGTCAAAATACTCATTTGCCTAATAATTCTGCACTCCCTGTAGTAATATTATAGCAGGATTGTACAAAGCATGATGAACAAATGAATAGTAAGACCCCCTGTATATCATTACAAACAAAGGAGCTTATTAACTAAACTATGTAATTCCTTCCCCAATTCCTGCACCTTCTTTTGTGCGCCAAATGGAATGAACAAATCAACAAATCTGTTTGGTCAAATAATCATTCATTTTAGATACTGTATGTTTGAAATCTCTTTGCTAAAATGAAGTAATTTACCAACT